>NC_083106.1:59099744-59319744 GCF_949774975.1 Lagenorhynchus albirostris | reverse complement strand
AACTTTTCACTGTAAATTCATCAGAAACTAACATTTATTGATGAATATTATATGCTAATACTGCTGTAGATGTTATTAAATTTATAACTTCTTTTAATCTTCCCAATAACTCTATGAGCTAAGTATTATTTTCCTTATTTCACAGGAGAGAAAGATGTAAAATACTTTAGTGAAGAATGTGTAGGTAATAAGGCAGAATAGACCTTCAACCTAGGCCATCATCCCTCACGTGCTATGCTCTAGCCATGACACATCCATACTCACCCAAACTCCATGAGAACCCTGTGAGGTTTAACAGTAGCAACTATGATTATTCAGTGGCCTACAAAGAACTTTTAACTTTTAATTGAAGAACCAGCCTTTGCTCCTAAGTTTTTTTCAGTTCTGACTCTCAATATTCTTTTGCACAGTGGTGCTTAAACTTGAGCAAACATCTGGAATCAACTAGAAGAATCAGCTAGAAATTTTGTTGAACAGAGATTTGAGGCCCAATCCAGAGTTCCTGATTCAGTAGGACTGGGGCAGGCTTGAGAATTTGCATTTTTTGCAAGGTTTCCGGTTTTGCTGATGCTGCTAACTTGGAGATACAGGTTATGAAAAAAAAATAGAGATGCCAAGTGTCTCCACGTTTTTGGGGTGAGCAATTGAAGAATGAAGTTGACATGGCCTATGATGGGAAAGACACAAGTGGAGCAGATTTAATTTCAGAAATAATGAATTTGATATGTATATATTTTATATCCAGTTGGAAGAACCAGGCAAGCAGTTTCATGTATATAGCCAAGCTGGAGATATAAACTTGGAAGTTGTTGGACTATAGATGATATTTATGGCATCAATATTGGATGAGGTCACTAATTGAGTACAGAGATAATAGAAAAGGACCAAGGACTGAGCTCTGTGGCACCCCAACAGTAAGAGTTTGGGAGAAAGAGCAGACTGAATACAGAATATTGAGAGGAAAGAACCACTGAAGTAGGAGAAAACCAACGTGGCTCAGTGTCTCAGACGTCAGTCATCTGATTTCCATTTTAAAAGGATCACTCTGGCCAATGTATTGAGAATAGATATTAGTGGGCCACGGTGGAAGCAGGGAGAATAGTTAAGTGAATACTCCAATAATCTAAATAGGAAATATTGATATTTTGGTTCAGAATAGTAGCAGTAGGAATAGTGATAAAGGTTAGGTCTGACATTTATTTTGAGGACAGAACTGACAAGATTTACAGAAGGATTGATTATGGGATATGAGAGATGGAAGTGGCAAGGCTTTTGGTTTGAGCAACTGAAAATATAGTTATTTACTGAGATGAGGGAACTATGATGTTAGAGCAAGTTTTGTTGAAAAAATGATGATTTAGGTTTATTATATGTTATAGTGTGATTTATATTAGGCATCCATGTAAAGATATGGATTTAACAGTTGAGTATAAAAATGTGAAGTCCAGTTAGGAGGCTGGGTCTGGAGACAGAAGTTTAAGAATTGTCATCCCAGAGATGGTATTTAAAGCTATTAGTTTGCATGAGATTACTAAGGAAGTAAGAGTAGATGGATAAAAGAAAGTATTTATGGTCTGAGCACTGGGGCTTCCAATGTTAAAAGGTCAGGGAGATGAGGAGAAACTAGTAAAGGTGACTGAGAAGGGGAAGCTGGTGACTTAAGAGGAGATCCAGGAAATTATGGTTTACTGGAAGCCAAATTAAGCTCATCTTCTCAAGCGTGACAAATACTGTGATAGGTGAAATAAGATGAGCACTGGAGTTGAACACTGAGTTTAGCAATATGAAGGTTATTGTTGACCATGTTCAGAGCAGTTTTGGTGGAATCATGGGGACAAAACTCAGGAATGGATTCCAGTGAGAATGTGAAAATAATTAGAAACAATGAAAATAATGCAAATAGACAGCACCTTCTAGGAGTGTTGCTGCAAAGGGATTATAGAAAAGATCTGGTAGCTGGAAATAGAAAGTGGTGTCAATTGGTGTTTTTGTTTTGTTTTCTTTTCAGTTTTATTGAGATATAATAGACATACAGCATTATATAAGTTTAAGGTATACAGCATAATGACTTGACTTTGATATATCATGAAATGATTACCACAGTTCAGTTCACATCCATCATCTCATATAGATACAAAAGAAAAAAAGAAAAAAGGAAAAAAATGTCCTTGTGACGAGAACTGTTAGGGTCTACTCTCTTAACCGTATAGCAGTGTTAACTATAATCATCATGTTGTATATTATATCCCCTCCGCTTATTTATCTTATAAACTGGAAATTTGTATCTTTTGACCACCTTCATCCAATTCCCTTTCTCCTTTCCCCGTCTGGTAACCACAAATCTGATCTCTTTTTCTATGAGTTTTTAAAATTTTAATTGATTTGATATATAAGTGAGATCATACAGTATTTGTCTTTCTCTGTCTTATTTCACTTAGCATAATGACCTCAAGGTTCATTCATGTTGTCACAAATGTCAGGGTTTCCTTCTTTTTTATGGCTGAATAATATTACATTGTACAGATATATACACCACAACTTTTTTATCCATTCATCTGTTGATGGACACTTAAGTTGTTTCTATGTCTTGGCTATTGTAAATAACGCTGCACATGGGGTGCAGATATCTCTTAACATAGTGTTTTCATTTCTGTCAGATATATTCCCAGAAGTGGAATAGTGGGATCATATGATAGTTCTTGATTTTCTGAGGAAACTCCATACTGTTTTCCATAGTGGTTGTAACAATTCAAATTGCACCCACAGTGCACAAGGATTCCCTTTCTTTACGTCTTTGCCAGCATTTGTTATCTCTTATCTTTTTGATGACGACCATTCTAACAGGTGTGAGGTGAAATCTCATTGTAGTTTGATTTACATTTCCCTTATGATTAATGATCTTGAGTACTTTTTCATGTACCTGTTGGCAATTCATATATCTCCTTTGGGAAAATGTCTGTTCAGGTCCTTTGCACATATTTAATTGGATTATTTGTTTTTTGGCTATTCAGTTGTGTGAGTTTTTATATATTTTGGATATTAACCCATTATCAGATATGTGGTTTGCAAGTATTTTCTCTCATTCCTTAGGTTTTCTTTTCATTTTTTTGATCATTTCTTTTGCTGTGCAAGCTTTTTAGTTTGACGTAGTCCCATTTGCTTATTTTTTATTTTGTTTCTTGTGCTTTAGAGGTGTGATATCCAAATAATCATTGCCAAAACTCATGTCAGGGAGCTTTTTTTCCTATGTTTTCTTCTAGGAGTTTTATGGTTTCCAGTCTTACATTTAAGTTTTTAAACCATTTAGAGTTAAGTTTTGGGAGTGGTATAAAATAGGGATCTACTTTTATTCTTTTACATGTGAATATCCAATTTTCCCAGCACCATTTATCGAAGAGACTGTCTTTTCCTCATTGAGTATTCTTGGCTTCCCATCAAACATTAGTTGACCATATGTTTTGTTTGTTTTTAAAGAAAGAGGAAATAACAGCATATTTCTGTGCTGTTGGGATAAACCAGAAGAGAAAAAACTGATAGTGCAGGATAAAGAGGAGAATTTCTAGAATAATAGCTTTGAGAAGGTAAGAGGGATAGGATCTATAGGTGAAGGTGTTAGAATTAAATAACATCAAAAACACAGCCATAATAAAAGGAGGGAAGACAGAGTATCTGTACCTAGATGCAAATGAGTGAGTTGATTTGGTAGTGGAAGTCTATGGAAGGTTTCTGCTAATTGTTTCTATTATTTCAGAGAAATAGGCCATCTTCTGAGAGTAAGGATAGCAGATGTATTGGGGGGTAGACAATATGACTGAGACAAAAATTCTATGTAAAAACTTGTCTCTTTAGGTAAGATAGATCAATTGAGCTAATAATATTTAGGCTGGAACTAAGGAGAAAATAAGCCACTCTCCCTCCCCATTGCAATATTCATAACACACTGCTCTAGTCTTCCTGAGATGGACCACCATAAGCAATGTGGGTCAAGAACTGGGGTAAACTGAAGACACCTTGTTCAGATCACAGCTGCTATAGTGGATCTTACAGATATCCTTCTTGGATAATGCCCTCTGTCCTTACTCTCTTCTAGCTTTTGCTGGACAGGAAGATAAGGGTCCTGTGAAGCTGGATCATGATCCAAGAGTTGCTGTTTATACTGCATTAATTATAAACCATATCCGGCTCAAGGGTATAAATGCACATTATAGGAACATTCTGCTATAGGGTCAAGTGTAAGACATTTGGGAGTGATCAGTTGGGTGCTATTTCCATATTTTGAGTTTTTTGGTTTACAGTATGCAAATAAACAGACTTCTTTTACTTTTATAGTGCTTGGTGAACAGTGTGGTTAATTGAGTCAAACCACATGAGTCATCTTAGGAGAATTGGTATAGGCCATGTGTAAATTAAATAAGCTAGGCTAAAAGCTACTCTGCAGTAGGTAAAATATTTGTGATTAGTCTAGAGGAATCAAAAAAGTAAGTTTAGTAAGAATTGTGGTTCATAGAGAGATGGGAATCATGATACCCTTAAACCTAGAATGACTAAAGCAATTGAGCCCAGCAACTGCTAGTGTATCTTGTCTCTGAAAGATCAGGGCACCTGTTCCCTTAATTGTGGATGTGAGAGGATCTTAAAGATTAGATAACGAATGAAACACTGTGGATGCACCCCTAGCCACCCTAGCAAATATCCTTGTAACACACACATCTCATTGGGATTTTAGAATTAATGGATTAATTAAATCTCATAACGCCAGGGGCCAATTTAATAGCATGAATGTAAATCTAGGGTATAGAAAACTAGAAAGAATTGGTACACCTCTGGGCTTTGTTTTTCACAGTTGAATTATTGATTTGGTTGAGGCATTCCCAAGTCTCAGTTATGAAACAATGATTTACACATAATAGGTGTTCAATAAACATGAATGATTGATTGTTTGATGAGTTAAATCATGCACAGTTGCATTTATAAACAAATGACACAGATTTCTTGCTTATTAGCTTTGTGTAGAAAAGCTTCCTTCTCTTTCTTTTTTTTTGTTTTTTGAGAAATAATTCCAAATACGTCTACAGAATAGGGAGTAGCATTCTTAGATTTCATGGGAAAAACATCTATATACAATATGTGTTTAGATGATATACTATTTTAGGTATATATTTAGCTGTGATATTTGTGATTTCACATTTGTATGAGAAGAAAAGTGCCACATAATCTTGAAAAATTAAAATAAATCATTTGATCTTTTTGGCTCTGATATTTTAGAGGGAAACCATATTCTGTCACACTACTATCACATGTAAAAAAATCACAGACAATCAGAATCTTCAGAGAAATCTTTTATTTCTCTGTTTTCAGCTTTGTTCTCAGTATCTGAGACATTTCTATTTCTTTATGAGGAAAATACCCAGGGATGGGTCTGCATGCTTTCTCCAGTAAGCAGCTAAAATAATGGTGGAGATAATGAGTTTTAAGAAAATGTGAAATGTCGTAAATGAACACCAGACTATCAGAATTTCTGTGAAGGTTTACAGTGATGAATTAGAGGAAGATGGAAATGCAGAAAATATCATGTATATGTATTTCTAACAGGAATGGATTTTCTAAAAATAAAATGTTTATTATTTTGAGTTTTCTGTCCGTTTTAATTTTAATTATTTTAAGAGTCTTAATTAGTTTGCAACCAATTTATGTGTACTTAAAACAATTTGTATTGCTTTTTAAGCAGGAGATACTAGAAATTTTAGAGATTGTGAATTTTGAATAAAATAGTAATCCTATCTCTAATACAGCTTTGTATTTAGTAATTGTATAAAATATTCCACCTATTTTAGAAATATAGACTCTAAATTTAACTACTAATAAAAACTTGGAGAAATTCTGGACTTAGGACTTCCTGTTCTATCACAAAGTATGAATTCTAACACATTATCCTTAAGAAATTATATTATTTTCTCAAATCTTTGCCTTTTATGATAAATTCAGAAATTCAAATGGTATACATTGTTACAAAATTTCTAAAAATTCAGTTAATTTACTCTAATAATTTTTTTTAAAAACCTCAAATTTACTTTCATGAATCAAACTATTTATGAATGTTTAATTTTAAGCCAATTTTTAAATAATAAAATATTATTAAGAAAGGTAAGGTTTACGCTGTGTGCCTAGGACAATAGACTCAGCTCTTATTTGGAACAAGATTTGTTAAAATAAAACAAAACAAGTTCACAAACACATCCAGACCTATCCATGGGACATGAAAAAATGGGAGATTGGTTGTGATCTTCAGAGGCATACCAGCAGTTTTATATAATATTTGCTCTGACGAAATAAATAATTAAACTGGGTTTTGCCCTCAGATCTGCTAAACAAAATCCAGATAATTATAGATTCTTTTAAGTTTTCTATTCCTCATGTAAACGTTCATGCTCTTAAATTGGTCCCCAGCATGCCAATGATTGCTCACAGACATTTCAAATATCATACAAAGGAATAAAATAATGCATGGAAAAGTCAGATGATGTCATCATTATGCCACCAATTAGACAATCATAATTTGTCATTTGATGAAAGTGTGGAGTAGCAGTTATTAGATCCCTTCACGGTTGTGTTGGATACCCCATCTCTGTTTTCAGCCATTTGCCTTGACACCTCAGTAGAATTCCTAGTTTCTGGTAGAGCAGAAAGTCCCAGGTCCAAAGTTTCTCCAACTCAGACTATGCTGCCAATGACAGTGCAGTCCAGTGAACTCATAAAATCCACATTCTTCTGTGGTTCTATATGTTGTTTAGAATCATGTCTTTTCAGTTCCCCTTTGGATTAAATTCAAAGGTTCCAAGAGTGGTACTCCAAAATTGTCAAAATTTGATTAAATATGTATTGGTACAGTCATCAACTTTTTATATATTGATAGTCAAATTTAGTCAGGTTTTCTTTTTTTTTTTTTTTTGTCTTTGACTATTACAGTCTCCAAACTGATTTCCTGTTTCAGCTTTATCTCTCTCCTACCTAACTGCTGGTATTCTCTCTTTTTTAGATTTCTTTAAAGGTTTTTCATTGTTTATAGAGTAGAGGCTAAGTTCATTTGCTTGGTATTCAAAGCTCTTCATGATTTGGCCTGTACCACTGGTTTTATTTCTTATCCCTCTCTGTCTTGTAAATTATTCTTTAGCATTCTAAACCTGCTTGTCCATTTCCCTATTCACATGATGCTTTGTCTCTGTCACTTTGTCGAGGTGTCTTTTAGCAGGAAAGTCTCCCTTTCTCTTTACCTAATTACTCCTACTCACCTTTTAAAACTCTGTCTTGACTCATTCCAGAGATTCTTTCTGGATAATTATTTCACCTCTAAACTGTATGCCTGTCCTTGATGCTTTTACAATATGTGTTGGAGTTCAAGTCCTGCCAGTAACTCCATCTTCTGTCTAGGCTTCTTTTCAAAGAAGATCTGTTAAAGAACAGTAGTCTAATGAGGAACAAAGGAACAATTTATTAATTACTGTGCGTGTGCCTGCTAATCCCCACTACCGGAAAAATTGGATTGGTGAACATAATTTAGGTCAAGAGGTTTAAGCCAGTTTCCTTCATTCTAATTCTCTGTGTAACCTCTTCCACCTCTATTGAATGGTGGCCCATCAGGACCACCTTTTTCTCTTTCAGTTTCAGCTACTTATCCATACAGCTGTTAGGGATAAATGGACTTTAAGATTTAAAGAAAAGGGACTTAGGATCAAAAGACCTGGCTTAGACATCTTGACCCAAGTCTCATTCTCCATAGCTGAGCCTCCCCAGCTGACTTGGAATGCCAGTCCTCATCCAGGCCGTTCATTTAACAAAAGTGTTTGAGCACCGTCTATACCTCAGTATCTTCTGTTCTAGCCCCTGGAGATGTAATAGTGGAAAACATAGAGAAGAGAAGTCTTCCTCCTAACTCACATTTGTCTGAGGGTATAGAAGGGATTTGTGACTCATGAGATGTTCCATAATCTTCATTTATCATTGGTATCTCATGCAACTTATGAATCTCTTTAGATGCTGTCTTCTGTTTTCATTTTCCTTAGAGACACCATACAGTTGTCTCTCTGTTGCCTGTCAGTGTGGTTTTGTAAATACACAAGTGCCAAGTATGCTTGGCAAAATAGTACATGGTATTTGTTCTTATTTTGTATAGGTAATGCATATTTAACATAAAAAGCAGATAATACAGTTGAGAAAAAGAAAAAAAAATAAATAGAAAAAAATTCCACAGTCCAGATAAATAACGACTATTAACATTTTATGACAAGGCCCCAAAATGTGAATAATCTGCTCAAGATGATAAAATTTGCATTAGAGTTACAATTGAAGTCAAATATTTCCTATATAACATGAAACTTCAGGTTTGCAATGATTATTATAATGATAATGATGATAATATCAAAATAGCAACTATTTTTTTATACATCTACTACATATCAGGCAGTGTAGTAGGCTGTTTATGTATCAAAACTCCACAATGGACTTTTAAAGTAGACATTATTATCCTTATTTTATAGATGTATAAATAGACTCAGAGGAATTAATACATTCCTTGAACATTTAGCTTTATTTACAAATATAACTTTTGAGAAGACATAGTTTGTATTTTATATACAAGTACACATAATTTATCTAAATTCAGAATGGCTTCCAAAGGTCACAGGATCCTCAGCAAAAAATTTAGAGATAATTTCAAAATAATAACCCAAGAGGAGTTTAAAAGAATTACATAATCTTGTTTGATGAACAATTGCTCATGTCAGAATATCCCAGATTGGGAGACATAACAGCTATAGTGACTTGGCATTCGAATTGGGTGGGATAGATAGATTGTTGTTCTGTTGTGGTTAGGCCTTTTATAGTTTAAAAGTAATAATGTTTTTATTTAGAGAATGAATTGGATTTGGGGGCATGTATGTTACATGCTGCAATTTAAAATGTTTGGAGTTTCTTCGTATTTTTAAGAGTTTTTCAGTTTGAAAGAACAAGGCTTTCCTACAAATACCAGGCAAATTGCTCAGCAAGTTGTGCTGTCGATCACCTCTGGATAGAAATGCTCACAGAGTGCTGAAGTGTCCTTGTAATTTTACAACCTCTTTGAGTCATGTTTTTAGAACCCCAATCATTTTCAAACTGAAGCACTCTCAAAATTTTACAATTTTATGAGCAATGTAAAATTATTTCAGTATTTTATAACTTTATATTTTCATATAATTCTTAAAGAAAACACATGCCCAATCTGTTTCCTAGCGTGATGATATGTGATTGAAACATTGTACAAATCACATCAAATTAGTTTTGAAAAACAAAGAAAGGGATTATAATTTTAATAGACCTTCCAGAATTTAAAAAGCATTGGTTGAAAGGCTATCTTGATTTTTGTGAGTTAAAACAGACAAAACAAGAAATTAACTGATGACTTTACAAATAATCTTTATGAAGTAGGGTAACTGTGCCAGGTATAACAATGTAACAAAAGAAAGACATAAATCTTTTAGTGTTGGTCTGAAGAGACTGAAAGGGAGAAAAGCTAACATAACTACAATTTCCACAGCTTCCCTCTTCGCTACAAAATTATTCAGAAAAACAATGTGGGCTCATTTATATCCAGTGACCTTACTGTATGTCCTGGAGATATCACAGTTATCTTGTGCTATTAAGCTTTCTTTAGAAAATGTAAGATTAATATTAGTTTAATTGAAAGATTGAACAGAAACACTGACATCCATTCAACCAAATCATTAAATTCAACACTCCATATGGACACAAAGAACATCTAATTTATCCAATTAAAATAATTTCTGTGCCCTTCAAAGGTGCATTGCCATAACAAGCAATGAACCACTTTTTAATAATGCTACACTCTGTCCTCTTATGATGACTTTAACAGAAAAGAAGTATTTTATTTGATGAACTAGGTAAGTTGGATCCTAAGCCAACTAAAAAGAAAATAATAGCACCTCCTTTAATAATGCTCCTGCTAGAAAATTTTGGCAAATAAATGTATTTACTTTGTTGTCGGTTCCACATGAATTATTTTATTGGCAGGTTTATTTATTAATTATCCAGAGCAATGGTTTTGAGAAGCTCAAGCAAGCCTACTGAATAATAGATAATGCAGTCTTCCCAATAAGTCCATCAGGGATATTCAAGTTATTCCTGACATAATAAAAACTGTTCTGAAACAGAAGCAACTTAGGAAAAATATCTGAAAGTTGAATTCAAGTGCATATTAATGTAAAACAATTTTGCTATTTTTCTAAATAAACTGTGGTGGCGAAGTCCTCAACATCACAACAAAGATGGTATGGACTTCCAGGGAACTCTAATATAAAGTACCAAAGCAGAGAGAAGGTGGAAAGACTATCAAGTTCATTTCTCTTTTTTGGAAATAAATGGGAGATAGTGTAGTTAGAAAATATTTAAGCCTAAGAAAATTAAACATATTTTTGTGAGCAAATACGTAATCTAAATACATGTATGTTTCCTTATGTAGATGAGTTAAATCCCAGAACACTGATAGGATTTCCAGGCAATATCATCATAGAAAATTGAAGCTATGGAAGATTGGTGTTCCAATTTTTTGTATATTTTTCAAACTTAGAAAGAAAGGCAACTCTAGAAACTGTAGACCTACATTTTTGACCTACAGTTTTTACCTTAAGGCATTCTATATTATCTAAAATAATTCATGGATAGACAGAAAATAAAGTGATAACCACTATGAACTAGCTTGGGTCAAGTTCTACTAAAATATTATGGTTATTACTATTTTTGCTATGTTCACTAGACAGGCCAGTCAAAGAAACATGGTAGAATTGGTGTAATGTAATGAATGTCCAACAAGGCATTTAAGAGTGTCTGATGCTAAGCTATTGAACAGTCTGGGGACATGTATCTTATGTGATAGCATAGGCAGGCAAGTTAGTAACTTATTGATTGAGTGGTTATATCCTAAATATGCTTCTTAATGGATTGATGTCTGTAAAAAGGACGATTTTTTTATGGTGTGCTATGGGCTCTGTCTTTGGTCATCCCTTGGTCAATATCTTCATTAATGATTTGGAGGAAGACAATGAGTTGCATGCTAATCACTTTCAGAGGTAATGTGAAGGCAGAACAGAAAGAAGCTCCACAAAAAATTTAGCATTGCTTAGCATAGTAAAAGCTACAATGTGTTTGTTAAGTAAATATGTTATTTCTCCAAAGAGATCCTAGTTGAGCAATGGGTTGAATCTGTAATAAAAATATTTAATTAGGAGTAAAATAACAACATAAAAATGAAGAGTCATAGCGAAAGAGCATAATAAACGTACAAAGGATTTAGTCAATAACAAGGTAACAAGCTTCTCATGAGTTACCAGTGAGACTTGACTCACCATGAACCAGCCTGTCCTTACCACAGAAACTAATCAGAATTCTCGTAATATCAATGTCTAATAAAGTACAATTTACAGATTGAGGAAGTGATGGCTCCACCCTATTTCATGCAGGTCAGGTCATAACTGGAATCCTATTCATTTCTAGGTACCAGTCTTCATACTGGGCATGGACACTCTAGAGCAAATCTAGGGTGGAATGCAGTTGTGGAAACAATCATGTAGTTAAGATGTTTGTGCCAAATATTTCTCTGATATTATAAATTCATACATGATATTAATTTACAAAATGTAGGATCTTAACTTCTGTCCACTAAAATTTCATGTTCAATCTACCATTTCATAGAAACTACTTTCCACATGGTCATAGTGGCTTATGTTGCAATGAATCCAATGCTTAGAAAATTCTCACTTTTGACTTCTCAGTTGCATTTGACACTGTTGAACACTGTCTACTTTTTGAAATTCTCTTTCCTTGGCTTCTAGGACACCACAATCTCCTAACTTTCTTTCCATTTTTGACCATGGCTTCTCATATTTATTTAAGGGCTGCCCCCCCCTTAAATATTGGCATTCCTTACTCCTTTGTCCTGTTTCCTCTCCTCACATCACTGTGCCCTCTCTTCTTGGAATCATCTTTTATTGTCATCCATGTGCTGAGGGCTCCCTACTCTATGTATCAGTCCCAAACCTCTCTCCTGAATTCTAGGCCCCCTTATCTAGTGACCTGTTGGACATCTCCACTTGGATGGAAATATACTTTGGTGAAAGGGAAGGAACCATTTTATTTCTCAGATGGCAATAAGCTAGTTGTTCCTACCTAATTATTCTGTTTGACTATAAACAAATGAAGGCATCCATGTCTTGTCTAAGGCTGTGTTCACAGCAGTAGCTCATTGCCTGACTGAGTAGGCTTTTAATAAGTACTGGTTAAATGAATGGCTGAATGAATCAGTGAGGGAATCATCAAGCTCAGACACTTTTCCATCATAATGCTTTCCACTGCAATTACCCTTGTCAAAACCACTATCATTTCCCACCTGGGATACAGGAGTAGAATCCCAGTTGATCTCTCTCAAAACCATCTTGCTTTTAGAAAGCTTTCATAAACCAATCCATATTTTATAAAGTAGCCAAAGCTAGCCTCCTAAAACGCAGATCTGATCAGACCATGCTCCTGTTTAATATATTTAAATGGATTTCCACTGTTCCTGAGCCTGATCTGCAGGAGCTCTATAATCTATTTCCTGCTTTCCTATTTATGACATTTCCCCATCACTTTTTATGCTACCAATATTCAGGATGTTTTACTTCTTTAAATGTGCCATATAATCTTTATTTCCCCCTGGCTGATGGTCTTCAGATCTTGGCATGAAGTTTCTTCCTCCAGGAGACCTTCCCTGATTTTTTTATTCCAAATTATGTTTCTTTTGGCTTCCAGAGATGATTTGTACTGCCTTATCATATCATTTATTCTTACAGATTTTCATAATATCTTGTTTAATTATAAATCTCCTTCACTAGATTGCACTCTGTGTAGGTCAGGGCCAGGATGATCTTGTCTATGTTAGGTCCCCTGCTCCTAGTACCTTGCCTTTCGCTTCATAGGTGTGCAATTGTTGGATGCCTGAACAGAGCCACTACAGTGTGTTCACAGATTGCCCTTCCTGTTTCTCTTGGATTGTGCTATTCATCAGGAGTTGATACAATTTAATGCATGACAAAGAAAATCAGACACTACTAAAATCATTCTGTTTTGAAGTGCAGTAATATGTTTGTAGAACAGAGGTTTAATTAAAAATGAATGACTTATATAAAGAAATATAACAATTGGATTCACAGAACTGCAGTCCATAGTCTATTAACTCTAGTATTCGTAATGTATTGTGGCAAATAATATGTCTAAAAAGAGTTAGGAACAATATTTAAATAGGTTTGGTATTGTTTCAAGATTAGTTGGGGAATCAATTAAATAGAAAAGTTGAAAGAAAAAGACCAGTATACCTTATATAAACTATTCAGAATTTAGTATATAAGACTAAATTTTTGGTTTATGTATGTTTTAACTTAATTATTTTATTTACTACCACAGGAACCCTGTGGCATGGTTTGTGGCATAATGACATGTGAAAAAAATGATACTAAGAAAGGTTAACCTGTGCAAAATAAAGGGGTTACTAAGTATCGGGGTTGGACCTCAAACCTAAATCTTCTAACTCCTCACCCCATGTTTTATGCACTAGGCTAAATAGAATATCTTGTAACTCACTTTACATAATTTTCTGATCCATTTGCTCTCTTACTTCAGTAAATGTGCTCCTCCATTAGTTCACTTACCACTACATTTTGCCATCTTTGTATCTCCATTTTAGCCCAGAGCGAACAATTCATTTCAAAAAAACGTGGTTTCCATAAAATGTTAGGAAAGTGAGGGTAGAATGACCTTTATAGACCCAGCCATTTTCCTCCAGAAATGATAGGCAAATAAGTTGTATAGAAGAGTCAGTTTTTTTAATTAAGGGAAGATTGAAAACTCTATGAAAAGTATGACATGTATATGATACTTACCAAGTTCTAAATACTCTACATGTATTAGTTTATGTACTCCTCAAAATAACCATATGAAGTAGTTACTATTGCTACCCCCATTTTACAGATGAGGAAACTGAGGCACAGAGAGGTTCAGAAACTCACTTGAGGTGGTAAGTGTGTAGATGGGATTTTACTAGGGCCCAGAGTCTGTTTTTAACCACTATGGTAACCTGTTTCTTAATAACTTTTTTCTTGACTTCCTTAGATCTCTTAAATTCACTTATTCAACAAACATT
This sequence comes from Lagenorhynchus albirostris, assembly GCF_949774975.1. Classification (NCBI taxonomy): domain Eukaryota; kingdom Metazoa; phylum Chordata; class Mammalia; order Artiodactyla; family Delphinidae; genus Lagenorhynchus; species Lagenorhynchus albirostris. The sequence goes on along the minus strand of NC_083106.1, from coordinate 59,305,520 downwards.
TATCAGACACTGAACATTGGTCAGGCACTGAAGGGGAAAATCAGATATGGTTCTTGTTCTTCAGGAACTGTATTAGCTTATTTCTACTGATATTGAATATTCTGTGGAATACTTTTTTTCTCTTCCTCAATTAGATGTCTAATGGAGGTCCAACTATATAACAAGATGAAAAATTGATGTTTGAAAAGTTGTTGTAGTATAACAAGTGAACTCATATAAAGTTTCTCTTTATTGAAAAAAGAGGCTGCATAGATTTAGATGTGCATTTTCTTTGTAAATATGGGTCTGAGCAACTGAGATTGCAGACATTAGGAGTGTAAATGGAGGAGATTGGACAAACAAGGGAAGTGCATGAATGTATGTGTGTGCACACGTCTGTGTGTGCTTGTGTGGTGTCAGTACAGGGACTAACAGGCTAGAAAGAGAAATTCAATTGCTGTTGCAAAAATTCTAGTGTTGTAAAGGTGAAAAAAGGAGAGGGTGACAACTGGGGAGGAGATGATTGGTGGTCCAAAATACAGGGAGGTAAAAACAAAAAGAAAAAAACAACTTTTAATAGCTATGAACCAATGACCACATAATAATCTTTGAAAGTTATAAAAATCCTATGTAAGTAATTTTGTATGCAGAATAATAGTGATTAGAAAGAAAACATTCTAGAGAACATTTATTATTAAAATATTCTTCAAATGTCATTAGTCATTAGTGAAATTTGCTTTCTTTATTGTTTTTCCATGTCCCACTCACTCTAACTGCTTCCTTTCTCCACTAATCCTTCTCTTCAACCTCCTTCCTGTAGTTGGTCTCTTTAGAAGAAATTAGACCTACCAGAATTGGCCAGTATGGCATACTGCAGGACCTTTGCCCACACTGTTGTACTCAATTGACGTTTTGTGGATCTGACTGCCTTAGTATAAATTCTGCCACTGAACAGCTGCACCTAGCAGGAACATCACATAAATTTCTGGGAAGTCCAGTATTGGAAAGACGTCAGAAAATTGGAATCAGTTCAGAAAAGAGTAACAACTGAAAAGGAACTGGGGGAAGGGGATGATTTATGAGGAGATAATAAAATAAATATATACTGTGCATCATCCTATACAATACATAATTCTGCAATGGGAATATGTTAAATTAAGAAACCTATTAATTTCAGTGAAATCTTCAAATATGTTTCAGCTGAGATATTTAACTTATTTAAAACTTGATTATTTCTTAAAAATTAGGAATTAATGATAATTATTTATCACCATTAATAACTGATAATACTTAGTAGTCATTGTTTAAAATTCCTCGTAATTTTATAGAACTAGTAGTTTCTAGATGTTAACTGTGACACATCTAATTTTTCTTATTTTTTATTTTATTTTAAAATTTTTATTGGAGTATAGTTGATTTAAAATGTGCGTTAGCTTGTGTTAGTTTTGGGTGTACAGCAAAGTGAATCAGTTATACATATACATACATTCACTCTTTTTTTTTTTTTTTTTTTTTCTTTGCGGTACGCGGGCCTCTCACTGTTGTGGCCTCTTCCGTTGCGGAGCACAGGCTCCGGACGCGCAGGCTCATCGGCCATGGCTCACGGGCCCAGCCGCTCCACGGCATGTGGGATCTTCCCGGACCGGGGCACGAACCCGTGTTCCCTGAATCGGCAGGCGGACTCTCAACCACTGCTCCACCAGGGAATTCCCATTCACTCTTTTTTAGATTCTTTTCCCATATAGGCCATTATAGAGTATTGAGTAGAGTTCCCTGCACTATACCGTAGTTTCTTATTAGTTAGCTATTTTATATATAGTATGTTTTATTTTTAATGAACAAATGTTTATATTTAATGTTGATTAACCGAGCTCAGCAGTTAATGAAAAATAGCCAAAATTACACAGTTTGTGAATTTACTGAATGCAATGTCTGACACATATTAGGCTCTTATGAATATTTTTTAAACAAACAAATAGTGCTAATAAATCATGTTGGCAAAAATGTTATATGTCTATATGTCTCAAGGAAGTAATTGCAAGATGAAAACTAAAAGTTTAGTTTTTTGTTAGCTTTCAAACCGGTGCATTTGTGCAGATAAAATTTAAATTCATCTGTCAGGTAATAAAATGTTTTTTAAAAAATCATTTTTTAAAAATCTGAAATTGTTTTTAAGACCTCAGTGTTCTTAGAAAGAATTGCTGTTTTGGTGATATTAAGGTTTCCACAGTCTAAAACTTGGTGTGTCTCTTTATTCATTTTGAAGTTTTATTTGTAAAGAAACTACAGATTTCCTTAGAGTGTTTTTGAAAAATAGCCTATGTGTTTATGGCTATTAAAAAGAGCATTTCCCCATTTTCATCTTCTAACTGGTTAAGGATAAAGTAGAGGAAAGCTGTGGGATTTTGTTTATATAGATATCTACTCAATGACAGAATTATGTTACTAATTGAGCAATTTTTCTTATTTTCTCTTGTGTTTTCATATTTGATGCAAACAAGAGTGTTGTTCTCCTCCTCTTCAACAGTTATATTGCTTACTTACCTTTCATATGTAATTATAGAGTAATGTTAAATACTGTCCAGATTAATGATAATATTAATGGTGAGGGTTGTGATGGAGTTTAGTATGCATGTTGCTAGTGTTTCACATTTAGGAGGAATTTAGACCAATCACTCTTTTTTTTTTTTTTAATTGAAGTATAGTTGACTTACAATATTGTGTTAGTTTCAGGTATACAGCAAAATGATTGAGTTATATATACATGTATTTTTTTCAGATTCTTTTCTGTTATAGGTTATTACAAGATACTGACTAGGGTTCCCTGTGCTGTACAGTAAATTCTTGTTGTTTATCTATTTTATATATATAGTAGTGTGTATCTGTTAATTCCATGCTCCTAATTTATCTCTCCCCCCTCCCTTTTGGTAACCATAAGTTTGTTCCCTATGTCTGTGAGTCTGTTTCTGTTCCGTAAATGAATTCACTTGGATTATTTTTTAGATTCCACAAGTGATATCATATAATATTTGTCTTTCTCTCTCTGACTTACTATTCTGTAGGTCCATCCATGCTGCTGAAAATGGCAATATTTTATTCTTTTTTACAGCTGAGTAATGTTCTATTGTACATATATATACCACACTGTCTTCACCCATTCATCTGTCAATGGACATTTAGGTTGCTTCCATGTCTTGGCTATCGTAAACAGTGCTGCTGTGAATATTGGGATGTGTTTATCTTTTTGAATTAGAGTTTTCGTCTCTTCTGCATATATGCCCAGGAGTAGGATTGCTGGATCATATGGTAGCTCTATTTTTAGTTTTTTAAGGAACCTCCATATTGTTTTCCATAGTATTTAGACCAATTTACATTCCCACCAACAGTGTAGGAGGGTTCCCCTTTCTCCACAGCCTCTCCAGCATTTATTATTTGTAAGCATCTTGATGATAGCCATTCTGACCGGTTTGAGGTGATACCTCATTGTAGTTTTGATTTTAATTTCTCTAATAACTAGTGATGTTGAGCATCTTTTTTTGTGCCTGTTGTCCATCTGTATGTCTTCTTTGTAGAAATGTCTATTAGGTCTTCTGCCCATTTTTGATTGGATTGTTTGTTTTTTTTGATATTGAGTTGTATAAGCTATTCGTATATTTTAGATATTAACCCCTTGTCAAAGACCAATCATTCTTGATTCATGTATTTAGGCATTGCTGGCAGTACAGTGTCTGTGGCAACTTCTCAGCTCTGGCATTGTAGTGTGAAATCAGACACTGACAATACATAAATGAATGTGTATGGTTGTATTCCAGTCAGGATTTATTAATAAAAGTAGGCTGCAAGTTTGCTGATTCTTGCATTAAATAGTTAATTCTGGTCTTACTTTGCTTTATTTAAAGTCTCAGATTTTCATGTTATTTTTCTTTTATTGACTACATTTACTTTATTTTTTAAGTTTTATTTATTATTATTATTATTTATTTATTTTTTGCGGTACGCGGGCCTCTCACTGTTGTGGCCTCTCCCGTTGCGGGGCACAGGCTCCGGATGCGCAGGCTCAGCGGCCATGGCTCACGGGCCCAGCCGCTCTGCGGCATGTGGGATCTTCCCGGACCGGGGCACGAACCCGTGTCCCCTGCATCGGCAGGTGGACTCTCAACCACTGCACCACGAGGGAAGCCCTATTATTTTTAATAGATTATTTTTTATAGCAGTTTTCGATTCATAGCAAAATTGAGGGGAAGGTATAGTGATTTCCCATCTACACCCACATATGCATAGCCTTCACTGTTACTGACTTCTCCCACCAGAGCAGTGCATTTGTTACAATTGATGAACCCATACTGACACATCATAATCACCCAAAGTCCATAGTCTGCATGAGGGCTCACTCTTGGTGTTGTATATTCTATGGGTTTGGACAAATGTATAATGACATGTATCCACTATTATCATACAGAGTATTTTTACTGCCCTAAAAGTCCTCTGTGCTCTGCCTATTCATCCCTCCCTCCCTCTTAGTCCCTGGCCCTGGCAACCACTGATCTTTCTATCGTCCCCATAGTTTTGCCTTTTCCAGAATGTCATATCATTGGAATCATTCATTATGACTACATTTACTTTAAAATTTACCTTTTTATATAATTACATTGTAATTGTATCTCCTAATCTGTAATAGTACAAATAGGAATAAAATTGTCTATTGACTACCCTTGTATGATTAAGAAAACTTGATTAAGTAATACACAAATGAAGAACTACAAATATTCAATAAATATGCTAGTCTCACTAGAAGTGTAATAAATAAACACTTCAAAAGAAAATATACATTTATATTTATATTTATATACCTATCAAGCTGCCAAAAATGAAAAATCATTACCTGCTTATATGTGTAAATGTCTGTGAATGCGGGATGGAGAGGGGAGCTGGGAGGAATTGACTTTCTGATGAAAAACTAAAGAGAGAATAAACATATTCTTTCTGGAGGGTAAATTGGTGATACATGTCAAAGCCTTAAAATGCATACTATTTGAACACAACAATTTATTTGTAGAAATATAAAGAAATACCCAGAGGAACACTAAGTGTATTAAAGCAATGTTCACAATGACATCATTTGCAGAGTAAAACAACAACTACAAGTGGGAACGTTACTGAGTCCAAGCTTGTACTGATTGCCACACAACAGGCCAAAAAAATCAAGAGATGAATTTTTGGGGCAAGGAATAGTGACTCTATTCAGAAAGGCAGCAGACCAAGAAGATAGTGGACTAGTGTCCCAAAGAACCATCTTACCCAAGTTAGAATTCAGGCTTCTTTTTTTTTTAATCTAGTAATTTGTTATACTCATATGTCATTGTTAGTTGTATTTTTCAGGCTTCTTTTGTACCAAAAGGGAAGGGGTTTGTGGCTGGTTTTTTGCCAAACTTCTTGGTCCAGGAATCCTTTGCCCTTGCAGCTAGCTGTCCAACTAGATCTGGTCATAGTGTTCCTTTTAAACCTTTTGGTATAAAACCTCTTTTATACCAAAAGGGAAGGGGTTTGTGGCTGGTTTTTTTGGCCAGACTTTTTGGTCCAGGAATCCTTTGCTCTTGCAGCTAGCTGTCCAGCTAGATCTGGTCACAGTGTTTTTATAAACCTCCGACAAGACAAATGTTATTCTCTGTTCTGCAACTTTTTATGTTTTTATGAATGGAAAAGTGTTATATCTTTAAAGGTCAGAGCCTTGAGTATGGGCTATCTTGTATATTTCAGGCTCTAGGCAACATTCTTTTACAAAAGGTCAGAGCCAGCAAGACTAACCACAGGCAACAGAGCACGAAGTTTAAAGCTAAAGGAATAGATTCAATAGTAGTCAGGTTTGTTCTCTGTTACAGAAATAAAATTAATTTCAAACAAATTTGAATTAAGTGTAGGGGACTTCCGTTTCTCATAATGATGAATTGATAATGTAGACCAATTCACCCTAAAAAAAAAAACCAAAAACTGGAAGCAATGCAAAACATCTTCCTAAATGGATCCTGTAGTTAATAAGATGGTAAGAAAATACCAGACAAAGAACAGAGAAAACAATAGATTTTAAAGAGGTATGTCCCAGTTAGTCTTTGACTATACCTAAGTTGTAAAGCTGGAATTTCGGTAGAGTGTGAAGCAGATATTGAAGTTCAGTCTCTGGCCTGGATCCCTGACAGGCTGTCCCCTTGGGAATAGGGAACATGAAATGTACTCTGAGCGGTTATCCACATGGTCCCAAAACCTTAAGCCTCAGTCTCAGATGGCTACCACCCTTACATGACTGGCAGAAGGAAATGAAGTTTCCCGCTGAAGGAATATATAATTTCCTGGGTCTCAAATTACTTATAAATGTAGGTTTTCAAATAAACATTTAGCAAACAACCAAAGACAATGAGGTATAAAATGAATCGAGACAGCATCAGCCACAATCAACAGAAAGAGCAAAGAACAAAAACAGACCTCTGCATTCCAGATATTAGAAATATGAAACAATTATTTTTTTTCCATGTTAGTGGAAATAAAGGCTAAGCTTACAAATTTCAGTAAAATCTTAAAACTATAAAAAGTGATATAATTATGCAAAAAAGCCCACCTGAAATTATAACAACTAAAATCTGAGTCGATGTTAAGAACTCAAAAAATGGGTTTATAAGCAAATTATATATGTTTGATATATTCTGAACTTCAGGGTAGGTCCTTAGAAACTATGCAGAATGAAATGTAGAGAGAGAAAAATATAGAAAATTCAGAAAATAGTAAGAGAGCTAGAGAACCTGACAAGAGGACTTACTTAGCACGTTTAATCTGTATCCCAGAAGAAGAGAGAGAAAATTATGCAGAGACAATTTTGAAATGACAATAACCGACAATGTCTAAGAACCACTGAAACACATTGATCCACTGATTTAAGAACCTCGAAAAGCCACAGGCAAGATAAACAAGTATTTTTTAAAAATCTAAACTTAGAGACTTAATAGTAAAATTCCAGAAAAATAACAATGTGGTACTGGCTAAACTTACTGTAGTAAGCATATGAAGCTGAAAATGTTGATGCACAGTTATAATTCTAGAAAAAGCTTCTAATATATTAAGTGGAAAACCACCACAATACAAGGGCAATAATACCTTTCAAATGTGTATATCTATATAGAGGAGTGTCTTGAATATACAGTAAAATGTTCAATGTAGTAATTACTAGATGGTGGAAATTTGAGAGCCGTAAGCTCATTAGTCATTTTTAACACTTTACATATTTTATTATTTTTCAAAAATAATTATATTCTCATAGTGTAATTTAAAAATCAAGGTTAAAACACAATACCCAGTGCTGGCGAGGGAACAGTAAAATAGATAGTTTCATACTCTGCTGGTGGGGTTATATCTTGAAACAAACTCAATGTTGGGAAATTAGATTGTATGTATCAAAAACTATAAAAATAGCCATGCCCATTGATCTGGTGATTTAATGTCTGGTTATTTATCCTAAGGAAATACAAACTTGCAAGAAGATTTTATGCAATGCACAGAAATGCTCAGTACACAAATCCTTTGCCTTGAACACTCTCCTTCATTGGGCACCCTTCAGGTCTCCCTTGAAATGTTGCTTCCTCATCATGATTTTCCCTCAGTATCCAGTAGCGGTTGATACTCTTACCCAGTTCTTCCCATGATACACTATATCACGGTTATAATTATGGGTTTTTTTTTAATCTTTATCTGCATCATTGCCATCTTCTCCTCTTACATATATTTTAAGCTCTTTGAGGCAGGAACTGCATCTTTGTTCTTGCCTCTTCTCCTTTGTGCTGAAGCAATGTTTCTAGCTCATTATGGATAATCACTAAATTTTAAATAAATTCATAAAAATGTTTCCTTCATATTTTATTTCAATAAAAAATAGAAAACTAATAAAAGTTAAGACTTAATTTTTTTTGGGGGGGGGGCGGTTCGCGGGCCTCTCACTGTTGTGGCCTCTCCCGTGCGGAGCACAAGCTCCGGACACGCAGGCTCAGCGGCCATGGCTCACGGGCCCAGCCACTCCGCGGCATGCGGGATCCTCCCGGACCGGGGCATGAACCCGCGTCCCCTGCATCGGCAGGCGGACTCTCAACCACTGCGCCACCAGGGAAGCCCCAGACTGTTAATTTTTAAATGTATTATGTTATATCCATCGATTGGATACCACAGTTGTTAAAAATTAGTATTTTACAAAAATGTTTAATGTCTTCTAAAGGTTTTTCTTATATATTGTTAAGGAAAAGAGTATGTATGAAAGAGTATTTACGTGATGTCACCTTTAAAAATCTCACAGATTAAAAACATCTATATATCAAATATATTATCTTTTCTATTCAACTATACAAAAATATATGTGTGTTTATGTGGTGTATGTATAAACATAAACATAAATATAAATATATATCTTTAATAGGCAAGGCCTCACTGAAAGGTGAATTTGAATAATGACCTAAAGTGCTTGAGGACGTGAATTGTGCTTATGTCTGGGGAAAGAATTTTAGGTAGGGGGAACATCAAGTGTGAATGCAAGCATGTGCCTGGCATGTGTGAGAAAGCAAGGAAACCAGTATGGGGGAGTGGACAAGGGGAAACAGGGGAGATGAATTCAAAGATCCATTAGAGATTTTACTTTCTTTGTATATTTCTCCTTTCTTTTAGGTTTCACTTTTTTCTTAATTATAATTGTTAAGGGCTTTTGCAATGTTTTAAAAGATATCTTAGAGTTTTTCCTTAATGGTTGTCTTTTTAAAATTTCTTCTTATATATTATATTATTTCCTTTGCCTGGTTTTACACTGGTATTTTAAATTCTTTGGCTAACTCTTCAAGTTGACTTCATTTATTTTTGTACCTTTTCTTTTAAAGAAATAATGAAAATGAATGAATTATAGTTTATGTCTCCCTTTTTTTTTTTTTTTTGCCGTGTTGCTAGGTTTGCAGGATCTTAGTTCCCCGACCAGGGATTGAACCCAGGGCCATGGCAGTGAAAGTGTCAAGCCCTAACCACTGGACCACCAGGGAATTCCCTCTTTGAATATAATTTTGATTGAATTAATAAGTTTTTACATTTAGTGGGGTTTTTTTGTTATTTTTTCATAGTTTTGTTATTTTTAAGTATGAATTTTTCTGCTCATACAACAATAATATGTTTATGGTAGAAGAGTGGAAGAAAATCTAGAAAGGAGGAAGAAGAAAATAAATAATAATCCCACCCATCATCCACTCATTCAAATGCATATATAGTTATTTTCCTTAAATTTGGGATATTAATTACTTATAGTTTTATAACCTGAATTTTTCTGTATTTGGCTTAATAATTTTTAGACATTATAACTTATTTTTTCGTGAGAAAATACCTTTTTCTGTGTGTGGTAGAAGTACAAAGGACATGAAAGGGCATCAGTGTAAATGCCCTTCTTCTTGATTCCCAGTGTTCTCCACTTGCCCCAGCTAAAGACAATCACTGTACCAGTTTGCTGTGTTTCTTTGCAGAGATATTCTATTGCAAAAACTAACATGTTGTTTTCTCTTCTTTATGGTCAGAATATCTGTGCTTCTTGTGTCACTTGTGGTGATAATTGTGAGCCATTGTTTTTCATGATCTAATTCGGTTACTTTTGAAGTTAGTAGAGATTCTTCCTAGATTTGGACAATGGGCTGTTGATTCTTGTTTTTAGTATTTAGTTTCCTTTTGTATTTTTTTCATAGGTATTTTAGTGATAAATTTTGATACCCTGAAGTAAGGACTTTTATTCAAAACTTCACTTACCAGGAGAATCATATTTTTCTCTTGTTTTCATTTGTTGGTTCCTGTTTTATTTGTTTATTTTTGGTTTGTTTGGTGCTAAATCATATTTTCTTTATTTACTTATATTTTTACTGTAAGCCACCATAAATTCTTTTTGGAAAGAGATGCACTATAAATCAACCAGTACATAAATAACATTTTATTATTGTGCTACAAAAAGATGATTAGTAAGTGTCCACCACCAAGAAACTGCAAAAGCAAGTCTTGGTATAAATGAATGCTGTATCAACTGTTAAAAATGTATTTTTATTGACTTGGAAAGATGACATTTTTCCTAGTAAGAAAAAGAGCAAGTCACATAGTACTGTGTATACTGATATGACTTTAATTAGGAGATGTTTATATTGATCTGTATATGCCTATATCTATATATGCCTATATATTCCCCTATGTACGTATGCCCAATTTATCTATACCCGTATCTATATATACTTGATCTATACATGCCCACATCTATCTATGCACAGAGAGAGGTCTTGAAGGGAGTTTGCCAAACAGTGGTGATTTGTGGTGGTACCTCTTATATGGATATTATAATCTCTCATTTTTAGTTCTATTAGCTTTTTGATTTTTCATGTATATAGAATTTTATCAAAAGTATTATTTTCCTAAAAGAGACCTGACAATTTTTTTCTTTAAATAATTCTTTTGTCTAGAATGCCAACGTTTAAAACTCAGGCAACTTGTTTACATGTAAGTTGTAAAACTTCACCTAGATTTACCTTTTACTTCAAAACTAACACAGGGTGACGCATCAGTTTTGAGTGTCATTCAATTGGCTATAATTTCTGTTTACATACAATGCATAAAAGTTTGAAACTGATTTTATATGTTGCATTTAACTACAAGTGGGTTATTTTATCCTAATTTCTTGTCAATTGGTACTTTAGAAGCATTTCTATACAGAAATCTTCCTAAGAAATATAGAAATAATGTTCTCCCTTTTAGTAACATCGTATCTTTAAATACTAAAATCTCTACACTAAAATGATAAAGCTTTGTTATTTGTTCATAATACATATATGGTTGCTCTGCTGTGCAAAGGACAGGAAAGTCACAAAGCTTCCATGTAGAAGCTGGTCATTAAATATTCAAGCTCAGTTTATCAGGACCTTTATTATGCCACCAGAAATCTTCTGTAATGAAGAGCTACTTGTAACATCAAAGCACTAGAGACATTATCTCTTCCCCCCATAGCCCATGACCTAAAAGCTTTTCTTTTTATCTTTATATGAAAGAAAAACATGCTTTTCAAAAAAGCCTCAACATTTGTGGACATTGTGTGCATCATGTAAAGTAGACTCTGGATGTAGTCTATGAGGTTTGCCTTTGCCCAAGTGTTTTGTTTTTTCAACATTGTGCTTTTTATTATTTTCTTAGAGAACCAGAAAAAGGAATTTTGTTTTAAACTAATTTTGAGAAAGAAAATGTTTTCTAATTAGCAACACAGGGTTTTTTCCCAGAATAATCTGAAGGTCTGAAAAAGTGGCACTGGTACTTGTTGGACCTTTCTTTCATATTCTTTTTTTGGTTTCCTTTTTGGTTTTTTTTTTTTAACATCTTTATTGGAGTATAAGTGCTTTACAATGGTGTGTTAGTTTCTGCTTTATAACAAAGTGAATCAGCTATACATATATATATATCCCCATACCTTCTCCCTCTTGCATCTCCCTCCCACTCTCCCTATCCCACCCCTCTAGGTGGTCACAAAGCACTGAGCTGATCTCCCTGTGCTATGTGGCTGCTTCCCACTAGCTATCTATTTTACATTTGGTAGTGTATATATGTCATATTCTTTTAGAAAGTAAGGGAAGCATATTTTATCAGACTTTAGAGATAGTTTTAGGAATCCAAAGTTTGAATAATAATCTCTAAAAATGAATATTACAACCAAATTGGACACTCATAATAGAGGCAGAAGCCCCTGAAATGTGAAGAGGAATGTCAGTGTGCCTGCCTCCCTTTCATTTTCTATCAAATACAGAGTATTAGGGGCAAAACAAAGATGGGAATAATATACAACTGCAACATAGGAAAAGGGACTTTTCTAAAGAAATTACCTAAAAGTTTTCCTTTCACCTGATTTCAATTGTATCTTGCCATATAATACATATATACATACAGAGACTGTTTAATCATGTTATTTCTATTTGCATGGAGACATACAATGGTAAGGCATTTGTAAGTGCTTTTAATAGTAATTTCACATGGTTGCATGAAAAAAATGCTTGGATTTGTGTAGATACCCCTGGTTTTTTATGTGAAAAACCCAAACTCCAATATTTATTTGGTTGATTTAGAATCATTAGAATTAGAGGAAACAAAGTTGAGGGAAGAGATATTTTTGGTAATTAGAAAAGCAAAAGTGAAACAAATCTTGTTCTTGGACTTATACTCTTTGGCTTTTTTTAGTAAGATGTTGAGTTTGAGAAACTATTGCCCTGGAGTAAATTCTAATTTATGCTGAGAAATTTTAAATGCATACTATTCTGCATGAAAGTACAAATGTGAGTAAATTATGTATGGTGACTACTCGTTGCTTAAAGCCTCTTGAAAAAAGAAAAATATTTCTGTTTGCATCTCACTAATATGCCAACATTTGGTTAGTTATGTTTACTCCTGTTTACCACAGGTAAACTGCATGGGACATCAGACTGCTCATTATAGAGACAAGGGTGCTCCATTCCCAAAGTTGGATGACCAAACAAGTCATGGTGCATATTGTAATTTCAGTGCTACTGTACATCTTCAAGCCATCTGGGGTAAGATGCTTACTAAGCACTGCATTTTGGCTGTGAGAATGCTTCATGGATGGTGAATAAAGGCAGTGCTATGGGTTTGCGGAGCTAAACAAATATCTGATGCATTCTAGAAATCTCTTCTAGAAAGCTTCTACTTTGAACCTTAAGTTTTGGAAGAAGTACATTTTGCATTTATTGACTAATCTTTCATTAAAAACACACTTTCTAGGGCATTCATTGGAAACATCCACTTCTGTTTTCTTGTGATGAGTCAATGCCCATTTCACCTGGCAGAGAACTCAATTGTCAGCAGTGCTGACCTTTGAAATGTTAGTTTTCCCTCTTTCTAGTTGTATGGTCGGTTACTATTTTTTAAACACAACAAAAACTTTGAAGAGTAAACAGAAAGACCAAAAGCAGAATAACTAAAAAGAAGTGTATTTGTTTAATTCTTGTCATTTTTCAGAAACCTTATCTCTGGAATTTAATGCCATAGTTTAAGATCAAATTACACAAATACCTCAGTAGGAAATCGATATTTTTTCCTTTATACTTATTTATAGATGTTCCTTTTTATAGTTATCAGCTGTATCATTGATAAAATCATACTATAGAACAGCACTGAGTTCGACAAACTATGGTCCAAAGGCCAAAGGTCAAATCCTGCCTGCACCTGTTTTTGTAAATAAAACTTTACTGGAATTCAGGCCATTATTTATGCATTGTCTATAGCTGCTTTCTGGCTACTATGGTCGAGTTGAATGTTGTTATAGAGACTATAAAGGCCCATAATGTCTAAGTTATTTACTCTCTGGTTCTTTACAGAAAAAGTTTATTGACCCCTGTTCTAGCACATGGATTTACTAATTTGTAAAGGAATACACAAGTCTTTTGTTTGATTGTTTTTTGTAGTATGTAATAAAGGGGAAGAATAAAAATATTTATTATTTCAGACAAATTTTTTTCAGTGAAGTATATTTGCATTATTGCCTAAAAATTTTTAAAGTCTTAACAATTTCCTGTAGAAGGACATCCTGCTTAGATGCAAATTTGTGTACACTGTCAGGTGGATAGTTAATAAGTTGGTATCTCTTCAAAGAAAAAATATTTTCTAAACCATGCTGTGAGATTGGCAGAAAAGGAAAACTGGAAATAAGGTTCAGGTGAGTCAGTGAAGTGGTTTCTAATCATGCAGCTATTATCTGCCTGAAAACTGCACAAACTGAGGTTAGTCTGCAGGCCCTATCAGCTTGTTCTTGGCGAGGCTCCCAAACCTCTAACTGTATCATGGCTGTGGCTTCATTCTCTATAGCAGATTATTCCCATGGCTGTCTCAAAGATAGTCTCTGGGCCAATTTTTTTTTTTTTTAATCTGTCACATTTACTTCCCTAAAAAAAAGTAAAGGAAACTTGTTAAGAAATAAAAAGAGTATATGTGCTAAGTTATTTTTAAATTTTTTTGTATCTTCATTTGGTTGTTAAATAGCTGTGTACGTATGTGTGTGTGCTTGAGTATACGCATGTATGATTAACGAAAACTAGTAGAATTGTGAAATAATGTACTGAGTTCCAAAATAGAGCTTTTCTATAAAACATCTAGCAGAAGGATAATAGATAATGATGCAATGGTTAACATTACTGTTTTCAAAAATTGAAAAGGAATCGTCACTTGGAGCCAGTTTGGCATTTTCCTATATGACATCCTATTTAGGGCTCTGAATCTCAGCTATGCAGTTCTGTGAATTTGGATCCAACAGAGAAGATGTAGCTTTCACACTGTTTTCTTCAGTTATAAGAAATATAATCATTGCAATGGGATGCCTCAAACCTGGGTCACTTAAATCATTTTTGAAGACAGCAGGTGCTCTTCGGGGACATTCAAGATGGGGAAGGTACCTGTTGTTCATTGCATCTCAGCGTTACCCACACAGACTCAGTGCAGGTCAGTGTGTTCAGGAGTCAGGAAGAGGGATATGAAAATGTTGCAATTTAACAAAGTGCTAAAATATAAGTATAGAGAAAAAATATTTTGAAAGGCTAAGCTGTTTAGATTCCAAATATTTAGATTTCCTCTCAGTGTTAATCCTGAGAAAGTAATTGAATGGGATATGAAGATAGAAGTATATACATTAAAATATAATTTTCTGAAAAAAAGACCCACTTTATTTTGAGCTAAATGAAACAAGGGTATTTTCAGATTCAATGCATTATAATGTTAATTTATATCAGATCTTGGGAGGAAGTAACCTATTTTATTCTCATTATTTGTTGTCTCAAGATATAGGATTCCTACACTTCTGAATTCCAATTATATGCAGTAGAATTTTGAATATACAGAGCAGAGGTCAAAATTTTGGACATTGGGATACATACAGCCCACTGACTTTCTATTGGATATAAATAGCTTTTAAAAAACTAGAAATTTTATTAAAATATAGATTCTAAAATTCCATTGAAAATCTAGGAGATTTTGATGTTTGTTTTGTCTTAAAATTTTTGTTAATGTAAAGGTTGTACATGCACTTGGTATAAAATAAATTCAAAGGGTACAGAGGGTCATAAAGAGATTTTCTTGATCCCTTTCCCAGTTTCACATTTTCTTAAGTGTTCGTCCATGAATACTTATATGAACATACAAGTGAAAGAGAAAATGAAATTATGATAAACATATTTTTCTATGCTAAGTACTTTAATTTTAACTTCCATTTATTAATTTTTATTACTTTACTGCTTTATGCTTTCTTTTATTCCACTTTTATTGTCATTGCTTTAGTATTTTTAAGTTCTTACCTTTGATAAAACTTCCTTTTCTCTTCTCCTACTTAAATTTGTTATTACATAAGTTTCAAATGCTGTCGCTTTGATGCTTGACAGGCCTTGTGGTCATCGCAATGACATAGGGTGGAGGGCTTCACAGTGCAAGCAGCAGGGCAGGCTGAGAAGATGCCATGCGGCCCTTTGAACACCATGCTCCGTGCTACAATCTTTCAGTCCCTTAAATAGCCATCCAAAAAGTTTCTAAAACCTCACAGCTAAAAACTATTCCTGGAGAAATAATGATCCTCTTCTTATCAAAGACTGAACATGTTTAGCTACCTTAATGTTATTTGAACCCTTCTAACTACTGAAAGGGTCAAGTTGGAGGATAGAATCTAGAATTATCCTGATATATTTTCTAGTTCTTTTCCCTGGTGTATCGAGTTCGAGGGATCTGGGGGCTGATCAAAGAAACAGATATGACCATGAGGTGGCAGTAGCACACAATGAGTTTTATTTGGGCAGTGCTTTGACAGGCTTGCACTTGGGGAAATGTCCCTCACAGCAGGAGACCTTCCAGAGGCAATGGCTGGGGGACTATACCTAGAAGAGGAGGAGGGCAAGGGAAATCAGAGAAGGATCAGGAAGGGGATTACCTGTCTAGATGATGTTGCTGAGCAGCATGATGGAGAGTCTCTGGGTCAGAGAACTCTGAAGGGCAGCAGCAGTTTGGGGTCTTTCTTTTATAGCCACAGAGTTTATCTGATCTATGGTTAACAGATCTTGGGTGCAGTTTTGTGTGGTATGCAAAGCAGGAAGGCTCTAAAAAGCTAAAACCTGCTTATTTGGGCTACATTTAAAGCAACTGGATTTGTAAAAATTTGGGATTTTTCGGTGGGCTTTGGAGCTACAGTGCCGAGCTGCTGTGAAGAAATAGACAACATAGGGCCAATGTACAGAAGCCATTTTTTGGCTCATTAATGTAACAGCTAGGTCTCACTAATTTTGTTTGTGTATGTGTGTTTTGTTTCATTATAACATATTCCAAATACACATAAGATATGCACACCAATATAATGTATAACAGATACACACCATCTATATTTGTTAAACTCATAATTTTGTCATAATTGCTCCAGGTTTTTTAAAGAAGTAAATCACTAGAGTTTAATTCCTCGTGTGCCCCTCCCTTAAAGCTAGTCCCCTCCTTGCCCTCTTCAGAGGAGTCTCCTAAATATGTTTAGATTCAAATACTATATATATGTGTGTGTGTATTTTATATATATATATATATATATATATGTAATTTAAAATGATTTTAAAACTTGTTTTGGGATGATTTAAAACTTTATATAAATGATAGCATAGCATATGTATTCTTCTGTCCTCTCCTTACAATTCTTGAAATTTATCCAAATGGATCCAGTTGATATCTATAGATCAAGTTTCTTTTCACTGCTAAATAGTATTTCATTATGTGAATATAACATGATTTTTGAACAATTTCATATTGATGGACATTTAAGTTGTTTCCAGCTTATTTTTGCAAATGATGTTGTAGAGAGCATTCCTAGACATCTTATGTAAATGCTGCTACTTGGCTATTCCATTTCAATACTCTGGAAATAAATTGGCAAATAATTCCCAAACACCTCATGTGCACAGTGTTGGGACAATAATGAAATTAGATATACTTTCTATTTTTAATAAATTTATAATCTTGGTTTAATCTTGTATATATTCCTAAATAAGAATGACTCTAGTATTTGATAGTTTAATTTTTCCTTTAATTTTACTAAATTTAAATTTATTTCTAAGACGGTATTGTCAATGTCATTGCTTAATTATTTCCCCCAATATTTGGTTTTGGTAATCTTCCAAATTGCACAGGCAAATGTGAATGACTGAGTTATAGTTTTGTCTTACGGAGAACGTTGTGTTAAAGAGCGTTTCTGAATTTCTAATACTGTCACTTGCTCGGTTAATGATTTATTAAATACTTCACAGCAATTAGATAAATGAGATTTTTAAAAAATGTTTTCCACTACAGCTCAAGTAATTTAAATCACTCCCTTAAGAGCTGTATTTTGGGAAAAGTCATAGTGGAAGGCACATGACATAGTAAGGATAATGATCAGTGTAAGCTGATAACTTATAATGGGAAATATATACAGTTTTTGAACTGCATTCTAAATCACTTGTTTTTCCAGCATTTATTATATGCAACAAACACGTAGAAAGTGGTTAGCTAAAGCAGGTAGTTTGAAAATACTTTAGCATTTTTATCCAAACAAATGTCAGAATTTTTTTTGAAAATGAAAAATGCTAAGTATAATAAAAGTATATATTTATACTCTTGGCAGCCAAATGTGCTTTTTAATGGAATTTAAATAAATGGAATTTTTATGACAAAAAAAGCAACAGTAAAAGCAGTGATTATGTTTTTCATAGTTCATTTGCCTTCTTTGCCCTGCAGACCTTGTGTGGAAGAAAATGAGATCCCGAGTGAAGTCTACAATGTCATTGACTCTGAAGAAGGACTCAGAGACCCATTGGTGTTTAATGACCCTTACTGGCCTATGCAGTGGGAACTGGTATGATCTTCAGAAATAGATGGTTCTTTGGCAATGTTAAGAAATATTATTTTCGTCATGTTTTAATGCAGTAGACAGACACTTTTATGCACTGCCTGCTTTTATCTATTGGTTTTGCAGAGAGAGACTTAGCAAACTTTTGATGAAATATTACTGCCAGCTTATTAATGAGTACTAATCCTTTTAATTTGATTACATCCTTAGGGTTTGATTTAGCCTCTAAAAGATACCAGTAAAAAACCTAAGACATTTAAATTTGGTGTGTGTAAACAGGCTCATTACATAGAAATGTTGTTGCCATTCAGGCTTGAAGTTCTTATTTTTGCATAACCAGAATATATTCTATATTACTTCAATAATGAGAGAACTTGTCTTTGTCTTTATGGAGTAAGTGGAAGTTAGAACATTGCACAACAAACTTTTTTTCATAACACTTATATAGTGTTGGACTTTTAGGACTACATTGCCCTGTCATTTATACAAGACTGTGGCAATGGAAAGGTCTGAGAAAAACACATATTTTTTGAGCATTAACAAGTAAAAAAAAAAAGTTGAAGTAGATACCACTAAATATTTTTAAGGGAAGTATTTGTAATGTGAAAACTGTTGTGGTAGCTCCTTTTTATGTTGATCATTGGCAATTACCAAGCCTACTCTCTGAAAAGAGTAGAAAACCCATATTGGAAAATGCCCAGGTCACTTTTCTGTAGCTTCAATTCACCTTTAAAAAGTGAAACATAATTTAGAAAGTTCTAAGAGATGTATATGACTACATTTGACATTTCAAACACACATGCACAGAAACTCAAGTAAAAAAGAATAAGAATTTCTTCAATTACGTGGAGTTGAAATAATTGATAACCAGTGAGTGGACTAGAGCTAATTAGGATAATGATAGTCAAAGATAAAAGGAGTGAAATTAAGAAAAAGGAGTGAGGGAAGTAGCTAGATAAAGAAGGAAGGCGTGAAATTTTTTTCAACTTTCTCTTGTTTGTTGGTTTTTTGACCTGAAGAATCAGTAAAAAGTAAGATGAATACTTGAAGATTACATTTCTGATACTTTGTAATTAGTCACCAACAAGAAATACTTTTTTGTGTAGGGTTATTATGTGCCCAGCTCCCCTATATTGAGGTCAAGGATTTTAGGAGACACAAGAGGGAAAGAAGATGGAAGGTAAATGATATAGGAAAAACAAGAAGAATTGAGTAGCAGTCAATAAAGTGACAGATTAGAAATGGAGAATAGTCTTAGAGACTATTAAACAATAAGCCCTCTTAAAATCAGACGAGATTGTGAAAGGAAAGGACAGAAAGCAGAGGTAGTAGGATAACTCTATATCATTTTCTAGGGCACAAGTTGATAGACTTTTTCTGCAAATGACCAGATAGTAAATATTTCTGGCTTTGTGGACCACATAAATCTCTGTGGCATATTTTTGTTGTTGTTCCAGTCCTTTAAAAATGTAAAAACCTTTCTCAGCTTAGAGTCATACAAAAACAGGCCGTAGGTTGGATTTCACTTGCAGACTGACAGTTGTAGAAAGTAAAGGGAAAAGAGGAGTCAAATAGGAAGTAGCCATTCAGATTTAGCTCTCTCTCTCTCTCTCTCTCTCTCTTTTTTTTATTGAAGTATAGGTGATTTACAATGTTGTGTTAATTTCTGCTGTATAGCAAAGTGATTGTCATACATGTATATACATTCTTTTTTATATTCTTTTACATTATGGTTTATCACAGGATACTGAATATAGTTCCCTGTGCTATACAGTAGGACCTTGTTGTTTACCTATTCTATATATAACAGTTAGCAGATTTAGCTATCTATTAAGCATCCAGGTGCTGTGCTATTTACACACTACACTAGCACAACTCAGCAATGAAAAGTCAAGCCAGGTTATCCTAAGTCAGTAGCCTTCTAGATTATTACTACATTCTGGTAGCACCATTCTAGAGGCATGTCTGCCAGTATGGAAGAGATTCTTCATAATGCCACAATTGCAAAGAAAGAATTGCAAAATTGCAAAGAAAGAATTGCAGTTTCCAGTTGGAGTTCTGATGTTATTCATAACAGCTGACCTAAGCTGTGTTACAAAGCCCATCCACTGATGAGAATACCAAACTAATTTCATTGAAAGTTTGAATGGCACAAGTGTGAGTTCTCCACAACCAAGCATCCTGAAATAGTCTATTCTTTATTTTTGTGTCCATCTACTCCTCAGACAACAACCTATGGCAATCTGGCTTTGTGATGCCCTCCCACTTGCCCTGGTGATCTTCCCCCACTTTCACGCACTCCACTTAATTTCCCAATGTACTTAAGACTTTCCAGTCCTTAGCTTACTTGAGTCATCAATTAGAAGCTGATAACTATCCAGATGAAATTCAAATGGCCATGATTCCTCTCCCAAATTCTCTTTGCTGTGCCTCCTCGACATTCGTTCCTGAGTAATTCTTTCTCATATTCTAAAATTCACTCCAGGCACTATATTCTAAAAGAATATCCTTTTCCACCTACCAGAGTGAATTGGGCCACTTTTACTCTGTACTTCTGTGCTCACACTACCATTGGAATGAGTGAAAAAGTGAATAAATGAATAGTTAATGCTTGACAATTAGTGTGTCCTCTCAGCTAGACGATAATATGCTTAAGGACAGGGACTATGCTTTATTCATCTCTACATTGCAACTCATGGCAGGAAACGTGACATTTTTAATACCAAATAAGCATGTGTTTAATTAGCAAATTTTGGAATGCATGTATGAACATAGTTTTTCATTTTTCTTCCTTTTGTTTTGTATTCTAAAGTAAGAAAAATCTATTTAACTCTTACCTGCTGTGAGCTTGTGTTCTAGTAAAACTGGTTTTCAGTTGAAAAATCTGCTTCTATCTCTGCCAGTAATTTTAAGGACAAAAAAAAAAAAAAAGATTCTGTAATAGGAAACCCCCAGTAGAGTGGCTTGAGCAGAATGAGGTTTATCTCATTTAAGAAAAAGAGTTGGTCGAGGGCCAGAATGAAATCTCACAGCGCCAAGACCCGAAGCTCCTTCCGTCTGCCACCTCACTTGTGTCCCTCTTACACATGGCTCACTGCCTTTTCTGCACTCCACGTAGTAGTGAGAAAAAAAGAAGGTATATGGCACCCCCAATTCCTTGTGGACACAGCCAGGAAGTGTGTGTGCTCATCTCAAACTTGAGGGTTTCTTCCTAGGAGAGGGAAGAATATATGTGAGGAAACAATATGTTAACAGTCTCTTCCAAGTACTACTTAAAAAGCAAAACATTTTAAACAAAAATGTAAGTAAACTCTCTGGAATTTCTAATTAGCACTTGATTTGTAGCATGAACAATGGAGAAATATGAGTATAGGAGATAGGAAATTAAAAAGCTATAAAATAATTTTTGAAATTGCAGTGAATTTTTTAAACAATTGTTCCATAATGTTGAAACTCACCTGATTCGCCATTATTTGCCAAAATTTATCATGGCAAGTAATAGAGAATCAAATGTCCGAAGTCTGAACAGAGTATTGTTTATATGGGCTAAATTCACCATTTAAATAAAATGTCAGGAACAAGCTCTTCCAAATATATAATACTAACTTTTTCTTTCTACTCCTACACTGTTATTCTCAGTGGAAAAATCATTTTATTATCATAAACCCATCTAAGAACAGCCATGATATTCTTCTGCTAAATATTTGTACAATTCTGCTAATGTGAGGTAATATTTATAAATTTTGTCCTAGGATATTTTTCAGAACATATTTCTTGAGAAATTCTTACTAGCTTTTAAATATCATTGTAGTTCTTAAGATTTGCATATAAAATTAATGCTGCTTCTGCCTAAAATTGTGCTGAAAAGTATAATTTGAAGAAAATTGTGACTTACATTTTCTGAAGTACTATGTTCTAATGATAAAGTTCTTTAAAATATTGTGCTAGATTTTTGCAATCATGGTCAAGTGTTCCATCATGTTATCTGAAGTAAGTAGCCTAGAGGAAGTGAAAGTGAAAAAGATGACTATTTTTATTAGTTTATATAGGCAAAAACTAAACCCATTTTAACTGATGCTCAAAGCTCAATAGACATTGATAAGAAAAATTACAGCAATATAATTTTCAAGAGGGTAAGGTTATTTGATTTTTTTCTGCTTTAATTTTTGATTCAGAAATTAATTTTGCAAAAAGGAAGTGTTGCATCTGCACATGCATTATTTTACCTATAAGACGGTGAGACAGATTATGTGAAAGTGAGTTGACAACATGAAATTTCATCAGTGCAAAGGGCATTAGGATACTCTTATAGTGTTGGGGATCAGTGTCTGTGAGCTAGGGCTTCTTTCCTTCCTCAGCCTCCATGCCTGTGTGGACTGCCACAGCACAGGCCAGAGGGCCAGGTTGAGGACAATGTCAAGAGAGGTTAAACATATGTGTTTAAAAGAGAGGTTAAACCTATGAGTTTAAAAGTTGCTGTGACTAGGTGTGTTAGGAAGAATTTATACTGGGTATATTAGGGTATAAGTTTAGACAAATGTGGATTCAGATCCTATGTCTCATCTGTGACAGTCATGAATATTTTAATGTTCTGAAAATCTGTTTTCTTATCTGTAAGGTGGACTTAAACTTTGCAGGATTGTTCTTAGAATCAAATGAGATTATGGACACAAAGGATGTGTCACAGTGCTTGACATGTGGTAGGCATTCAATGAGCAACTTGGCAGCTGGCCAGATTCCTTTCCTGTTATGGGTTAAACGTCCATTACATAGGAAGTAAACTATGCAGAATGCTCATTTCTCAACAACACTGGATGATTAAAGCAGTACTAGTGCAGGTTGTTAATAATTCTTGTGTTATAATATAATGGGAATAATGTGTTAGTGATCTCCAAAGAAGGGCTTACCCCACAAAACATACATAAGCATAAAGTAATGGGATACAGGAAAAAATTTAAGGACTTCCATTTATATTTATTTTTTATCTTTAATTTTTTTAACATTTTTCTGATTGTATTATAATCCATATAATGTATTAGTCTATTAATACGTGTTTTCATTTCCAAATAATTAAATATATAATATGGGTGTATGCACAACACATTTTTTTATGAGAAGACATGATCAAAATGTTTGAAAGAGACTGATATACTCAACAAATACTCATAAAGTGGATGTCACAATGTTTTTACTGAGTTTCTGGTAAATGAACAGGACTAGGCATTAATTCGTTGAAGATGAATCAGATATGGATTTTTACATTAAAAATCTTAAAGTCGAACAGAGGTATTAGCACACACTAATAAATAACTATATTATTAGATGGAAATAGATTCTATTAAGAAGGCAAAATTAAGAATAGTTATTTTGAGCCTTCAAGATGGTAGAGGAGTACGACATGGAGATCATCTTCCTCCCCACAAATACATCAAAACTACATCTACAAGTGGAACAACTCCTACAGAACACCTACTGAACGCTGGCAGAAGACCTCAGACTTCCCAAAAGGCAAGAAACTCCTCACATACTTGGGTAGGGCAAAGGAAAAACAAGGACAAAAGAATAGTGGCGGGACCTGCACCTTGGGGAGGGAGCTGTGAAGGAGGAAAAGTTTCCACATACTAGGAAGCCCCTTCAATGGTGGACATGGCGGGTGGTGGAGGGGAGAAGTTTCGGAGCCATGGAGGAGAGCGCAGCAACAGAGGTGCGGAGGGCAAAGCGGAGAGATTCCCGCACAGAGGACCGGTGCCGACCAGCACTCACCAGCCTGAGAGGCTTGTCTGCGCACCCACTGGGGCGGGTGGGGGCTGGGAGCTGAGGCTTGGGTTTTAGGTTCAGACCCCAGCGGGAAGACTGAGGTTGGCTGTGTGAACACAGCCTGAAGGGGGATAGTGCGTCACAGCTAGCCGGGAGGGAGTCCGTGAAGAACTCAGGACCTGCCTAAGAGGCAAGAGACCATTGTTTTGGGGTGTGCGAGGAGAGGGGACTCAGAGTACCGCCTAAACAAGCTCCAGCGACGGGCATGAGCCGTAGCTACCAGCGCGGACAGCAGAAATGGGCATGAGACGCTAAGGCTGCTGCTGCAGCCACCAAGAAGCCTGTGTGCAAGCCCAGGTCACTCTCCACACCTCCCCTCCCAGGAGCCTATGCAGCCTGCCACTGCCAGGGTTCCATGATCCAGAGACAGCTTCCCAGGGAGAACACATGGCACGCCTCAGGCCTTTGCAATGTCACACTGGACTCTGCCGCTGCAGGCATGCCCCGCATTCCATACTCCTCCCTCCCCCAAGCCTGAGTGAGCCAGAGCCCCCTAATCAGCTGCTACTTTAACCCAGTCCTCTCTGAGCAAAGAACAGGTGCCCTCAAGAGACCTACACACAGAGGCGGGGCCAAATCCAAAGCTGAACCCCAGGAGCTGTGTGAACAAAGAAGAGAAAGGGAAATTTCTCCCAGCAGCCTCAGGAGCAGCAGGTTAAATCTCCACAATCAACTTGATGTACCCTGCATCTGTGTAATACCTGAATAGACAAGGAATCATCCCAAAACTGAGGCAGTGGACTTTGGGAGCAACTGTAGACTTGGGGTTTGCTTTCTGCATCGAATTTGTTTCTGGTTTTATGTTTACCTAAGTTAGTACTTAGAGCTATTATCGTTGGTAGATTTGTTTATTGATTTGGTTGCTGTCTTCCTTTTTTTATTTCATATTTTTTCTTTTTTTTTCCCTTTTTCTCTTTTTGTGAGAGTGTATGTGTATGCTTCCTTGTGTGATTTTGTCTGTATAGCTTTGCTTTTGACATTTGTCCTAGGGTTCTGACTGTCCGTTTTGTTTGGTTTTATTTTTTTAGTATAGTTTTTACTGCTTGTTACCATTGGTAGATTTGCTTTTTGGTTTGGTTGCTCTATTCTTTCTTTCTCTCTTTTTTTTAATTAATTTTTTTCTTTTTAAAACTTGTCTTCTATTTTAAAAACTTTATTTTTTCTTCCTTTCTTTCTTTCTTTATTTCTCCTTCTTTCCTTCCTTCCTTCCTTTCTCTTTCCTTCTTTCTTTCTTTCTTTCCTTCCTTCCTTCCTTCCTTCCTTCCTTCCTTCCTTCCACCCTCCCTCCCTCCCTCCCTCCCTCCCTCCCTTCCTTTTTCTCCCATTTCTTCGAGCTGTGTGGCTGGCAGGGTCTTGGTGGTTGCCGGGTGTCAGGCCTGAGCCTCTGAGGTGAGAAAGCCGACTTCAGGACATTGGTCCACCAGAGACCTCCTGGCTCCACATAATATCAAACGGTGAAAGCTGTCGCAGACATCTCCATCTCAATGCCAAGACCCAGCTCCACTCAACGACCAGCAAGCTACAGTGCTGGATACCCTATGCCAAATAACTAGCAAGACAGGAACACAACCTCACCCATTAGCAGAAACGCTGCCTCAAATCATAATAAGGTCACAGACACCCCAATACACACCACCAGATGGGGTCCTGCCCACCAGGAAGACAAGATACAGCCTCATCCACCAGAACACAGGCACCAGTCCCCTCCACCAGGGAGCCTACACAATCCAATGAACCAACCTTACCCCCAGGAGCAGACACCAAAAACAGCGGGAACTACGAACCTGCAGCCTGCGAAATGGAGACCCCAAACACAGTAAGTTAAACAAAATGAGAAGACAGAGAAATACATAGCAGATGAAGGAGCAAGGCAAAAACCCACCAGACCAAACAAATGAGGCGGAAATAGGCAGTCTAGCTGAAAAAGAATTCTAAGTAATCGTAGTAAAGATGATCCAAAATCTTGGAAATAGAATGGAGAAAATACAAGAAACATTTAACAAGGACCTAGAAGAACTAAAGAGCAAACAAACAATCATGAACCACACAATAAGTGAAATTAAAAATTCTCTAGAAGGAATCAATAGCAGAATAACTGATGCAGAGGAACAGATAAGTGACCTGGAAGATAAAATAGAGGAAATAGCAACCACAGAGCAGAATAAAGAAAAAAGAATGAAAAGAATTGAGGACAATCTAGGAGACCTCTGGGAGAACATTAAACACACCAACATTCGAATTATAGGGGTCCCAGAAGAAGAAGAGAAAAAAAAAAACAGGACTGATAAAATATTTCAAGAGATTATAGTTGAAAACTTCCCTAATATGGGTATGGGTATAGTCAGTCAAGTCCAGGAAGCTCAGAGAGTCCCATACAGGATAAATCCAAGGAGAAACATGCCAAAACAAATATTTATCAAACTATCAAAAATTAAATACAAAGAAAAAAATACTAAAAGCAGCAAGGGAAAAGCAACAATTAACATGCAAAGGAATCCCCATAAGGTAAACAGCTGATCTTTCAGCAGAAACTCTGCAAGCCACAGGGAGTGGCAGGATATATTTAAAGTGATGAAAGGGAAAAACCTACAACCAAGATTACTCTACCCAGCAAGGATCTCATTCGTATTCGATGGAGAAATTAAAACCTCTAGAGACAAGCAAAAGCTAAGGGAATTCAGCACCCCCAACCCAGCTCTACAACAAATGCTAAAGGAACTTCTCTAGGCAGGAAACACAAGGAAAAGACTTACAATAAAAAACCTAAAACAATCAAGAAAATGGCAATAGGAACATACATGTCAATAACTACCTTAAATATAAATGGATTAAATGCTCTCACCAAAGACATAGACTGGCTGAATGGATACAAAAAGAAGACCTGTACATATGCCGTCTACAAGAGACCCACTTCAGACCTAGGGACACATACAGACTGAAAGTGAGGGGATGGAAAAAGATATTCCATGCAAATGGAAATCAGAAGAAAGCTGGAGTAGCACTTCTCATATCAGACAAAACAGACTTTAAAACAAAGACTATTACAAGAGACAAAGAAGGACACTACATAATCATCAAGGGATCAATCCAAGAAGAAGATATAACAATTGTAAATATTTATGCACCCAAGATAGGAGCACCTCAATACATAAGGCAAATGGTAACAGCCAGAAAAGGGGAAATCGACAGGAACACAATAACAGTAGGTGACTTTAACACCCCAGTTTCACCAATGGACACATCATTGAAAATGAAATTAAATAAGGAAACACAAACTTTAACTGATACATTAAATAAGATGGACTTAATTGATAAATATAGGACATTCCATCCAAAAACAACAGAATACACTTTCTTCCCAAGTGCCCATGGAACTTTCTCCGGGATAGATCATATCTTGGGTCAAAAATCAAGCCTCAGTAAATTTAAGAAAATTGAAATCATATCAAGTATCTTTTCTGACCACAAAGCTATGAGACTAGATATGAATTACAGGAAAAAAATCTGTAAAACATTCAAACACATGGAGAATAAACAATACACTACTAATTAACCAAGATATCACTCAAGAAATCAAAGGGGAAATCAAAAAATACCTAGAAATAAATGACAGTGAAAACATGGCAGCTCAAAACATATGGGATACAGCAAAAGCAGTTCTAAGAGGGAAGTTTATAGCAATATAATCCTACCTCAAGAAACAAGAAACATCTCAAATAAACAACCTAACCTTCCACGTAAAGCAATTAGAGAAAGAAGAACAAAAAAACCCCAAAGTTAGCAGAAGGAAAGAAGTCATAAAGATAAGATCAGAAATAAAGGAAAAAGAAATGAAGGAAATGATAGCAAAGGTCAGTAAAACTAAAAGCTGGTTCTTTGGGAAGATAAACAAACTTGATAAACCATTAGCCAGACTCATCAAGAAAAAAAGGGAGAAGTCCCAAATCAATAGAATTGGAAATGAAAAAGGAGAAGTAACAACTGACACTGCAGAAATACAAAGGTCCATGAGAGATTACTACAAGCAACTATATGCCAATTAAATGGACAACCTGGAAGAAATGGACAAATTCTTAGAAATGCACAACTGCCAAGACTCAATCAGGAAGAAATAGAAAATATGAACAGACCAATCACAAGCACTGAAATTGAAACTGTGATTAAAAATCTTCCAACAAACAAAAGCCCAAGACCAGATGGCTTCACATGCGAATTCTATCAAACTTTTAGAGAAGAGTTAACAACTATCCTCAAACTCTCCCAAAATATAGCAGAGGGAGGAACACTCCCTAACTCATTCTATGAGACCACCATCACCCTGATACCAAAACCAGACAAAGATGCCACAAAAAAAGAAAACTACAGGCCAATATCACTGATGAACATAGATGCAAAAATCCTCAACAAAATACTAGCAAACAGAATCCAACAGCACATTAAAAGGATCATACACCACGATCAAATGGGGTTTATCCCAGGAATGCAAGGATTCTTCAATATACACAGATCAATCAATGTGATAAACCATATTAAAAATTTGAAGGAGAAAAACCATATGATCATCTCAATAGATGCAGAAAAAGCTTTCGACAAAATTAAACACCAGTTTATGATAAAAACCCTCCAGAAAGTAGACATAGAGGGAGCTTACCTCAATATAATAAAGGCCATACACAACAAACGCACAGCCAACATCCTTCTCAATGGTGAAAAACTGAAGCCATTTCCACTACGATCAGGTACAAGACAAGGTTTTCCACTCTAACCACTATTATTCAACATAGTTTTGGAAGTTTTAGCCACACAGATCAGAGAAGAAAAAGAATTAAAAGGAATCCAAATCTGAAAAGAAGAAGTAAAACTGTCACTGTTTGCAGATGACATGATACTATACATAGAGTA
The DNA here is from genome assembly GCF_949774975.1 of Lagenorhynchus albirostris. Lineage (NCBI taxonomy): Eukaryota > Metazoa > Chordata > Mammalia > Artiodactyla > Delphinidae > Lagenorhynchus > Lagenorhynchus albirostris. The sequence goes on along the minus strand of NC_083106.1, from coordinate 59,276,893 downwards.
TCCTAAAGATGCTACCAGAAAACTACTAGAGCTAATGAGTGAATTTGGTAAAGTAGCAGGATACAAAATTAATGCACAGAAATCTCTTGCTTTCCTAAACACTAATGATGAAAAATCTGAAAGAGAAATTAAGGAACCACTCCCATTTACCATTGCAACATAAAGAATAAAATACCTAGGAATAAACCTACCTAAAGAGACAAAAGGCCTGTATGCAAAAAACCATAAGACACTGATGAAAGAAATTAATGATGATACAAACAGATGGAGAGATATACCATGTTCTTGGATTGGAAGAATCAACATTGTGAAAATGACGATACTACCCAAAGCAATCTACAGATTCAATGCAATCCCTATCAAACTACCACTGGCATTTTTCACAGAACTAGAACAAAAAATTTCACAAGTTTTATGGAAACACAAAAGACCTCGAATAGCCAAAGCAATCTTGAGAAAGAAAAACGGAGCTGGAGGAATCAGGCTGCTGGGACTTCAGACTATACTACAAAGCTACAGTAATCAAGACAGTATGGTACTGGCACCAAACCAGAAAGGTAGATCAGTGGAACAGGATAGAAAGCCCAGAGATAAACCCACACAATATGGTCAACTTGTCTTTGATTAAGGAGGCAAGAATATACAATGGAGAAAAGACAGCCTCTTCAATAAGTGGTGCCAGGCAAACTGGACAGCTACATGTAAAAGAATGAAATTAGAACACTCCCTAACACCATACACAAAAATAAACTCAAAATGGATTAAAGACCTAAATGTAAGGCCAGACACTATAAAACTCTTAGAGGAAAACATAGGCAGAACACTCCATGACATAAATCACAGTAAGTTCCTTTTTGACCCACCTCTTAAAGAAATGGAAATAAAAACAAAAATAAACAAATGGGACCTAATGAAACTTAAAAGCTTTTGCACAGCAAAGGAAACAATAAACAAGATCAAAAGACAACCCTGAGAATGGGGAAAATATTTGCAAATGAAGCAACTGACAAAGGATTAATCTCCAAAATATACAAGTAGCTCATGCAGGTCAATATCAAGAAAACAAACAATCCAATCCAAAAATGGGAAGAAGACCTAAATAAACATTTCTCCAAAGAAGGTATACACACTGCCAACAAACACATGAAAGGATGTTCAACATCACTAATCATTAGAGAAATGCAAATGAAAACTACAATGAGATATCACCTCACACTGGTTAGAATGGTCATCATCAAAAAATCTACAAACAATAAATGCTGGGGAGGGTGTGGAGAAAAGGGAACCCTCTTGCACTGTTGGTGGGAATATAAATTGATACAGCCACTTCTGGAGAACAGTATGGAGGTTCCTCAAAACCTAAAAGTAGAACTACCATATGACCCAGCAATCCCACTACTGGGCACATACCCTGAGAAAACCATAATTCAAAAAGAGTCATGTACCACAGTGTTCATTGCAGCACTGTTTACAATAGCCAGGACATGGAAGCAACGTAAGTGTCCATGGACAGCTGAATGGATAAAGAAGATGTGGCACATAGCACAGGGAGATCAACTCGGTGGTTTTTGACCACATAGAGGGGTGGGATCGGGAGGGTGGAAGGGGGGTAGATGCAAGAGGGAAGAGATATGGGAATATATATGTATATGTATAGCTGATTCACTTTGTTATAAAGCAGAAACTAACACACCATTGTAAAGCAATTATACTCCAATAAAGATGTTAAAATAAATAAATAAATAAAATCTATGGAAGAAGCCTCAAAAAAAAAAAAATGAAGATTTGCACATATATACAATGGAGTATTACTCAGTCATAAAAAGAAATGAAATTGACTTATTTGTAGTTAGGTGGATAGACCTAGAGACTGTCTTTCAGAGTGTAGTATGTCAGAAAGAGAAAAATACCATATGCTAACAAATATATATGGAATCTAAAAAAAATAAAAGTGGTTCTGACGAACCTAGGGGCAGGACAGGAGTAAAGACAGATGTAGAGAATGGTCTTGAGGACACGGGGAGGGGGAAGGGTAAGCTGGGATGAAGTGAGAGAGTGGCATGGACATATATACACTACCAAATGTAAAACAGATAGCTAGTGGGAAGCAGCTGCATAGTAACAGGGAGGTCAACTCGGTGCTTTGTGTCCACCTAGAGGGGTGGGATAGGGAGTGTGGGACGGAGAAACAAGAAGGAGGAGATATGGGGATATATGTATATGTATAGCTGATTCACTTTGTTATACAACAGAAGCTAACACACCATTGTAAAGCAATTATTCTCCAATAAAGATGTTTAAAAAATGTAGTTATTTCTAGCTTGTGGGAGGTAATATTTGAACTGTGGGAACACTGTAAACAGAGGCATAAAGATAGAAAAACATAGTTCTTGTCCACTGGAGCGTGTGTTGAATACTCGAATGAGAAGCCCAATCTTCATTCCATACCAATAGAATTTTTTTAAAGACTTTTGTTTGTTTGTTTGTTTTGTTTTAATTTTTTATTATTTATTTTTATTTTTTTTACATCTTTATTGGAGTATAAGTGCTTTACAATGGTGTGTTAGTTTCTGCTTTATAACAAAGTGAATGAGTTATACATATACATATGTTCCCATATCTCTTCCCTCTTGCATCTCCCTCCCTCCCACCCTCCCTATCCCACCCCTCTAGGTGGTCACAAAGCACCGAGCTCATCTCCCTGTGATATGCAGCTGCTTCCTACTAGCTATCTATTTTACATTTGCTAGTGTATATATGTCCATGCCACTCTCTCACTTTGTCACAGCTTACCCTTCCCCCTTTTAAAGACTTTTGAACTCAAAAAAATGAGTTATGGTTTAATACCATTAATTAATATTTTATATATTAATTTGTGAAACACTTCTTTGTCAAATACTATGGTCAGGCCCAAATGCTAAATACACAAAATATGATTATGAATTACATACTGTTCTTGTTCTCAAAGATTCATAGTTTAGTGAGATAGCCATGTAAATGTACTCACTGCATTCTATGAATGTATAACAGAGGTATTTATAAAAGAATAAACAGTGATGACCACATAGTGAAGTGAACAGCCTTTTCTGTTCAGGTATGTTGGAAATGCTTCACTGAGTCAAGAGAAAAATAAGCAAACATTGGAGTCCAATATAGGAAGGCTGGCTAGGCTATGACCTTTTTCATGTGGCTGGAGTCTGCAGAAATAGTAATGGAGAAAGACTACACAGTTCAGTTGGGTCCAATTTCAAAGGACCACATATTCCAAAATAAGTCATTTGTCCCTTGTCCTGTAGCTCATGGAGATTAGAGGTTCAAGAGAGGGAAGTAAGTCAACCACCTTTGTCGTCCTGTAGAAAGGTGATCTAGGTAGCAGGTAGAGTACAGAATAAAGGGCACCAACACTGGAGGTGAAAGAGAACAGTTAGGAGTGGGCTATAGTTCAGGCAGATGAAGAAATTTGGACCTATGTAGATAAAGTGGGGATAAAGACAAAAATGCAAAATCAAGCCATATTTAGAAGGAAGATATTGATAAGAATCTTAAATAAATCTGTATACCAAGGTAAAGGGAGAAGGACCTTTCCCGGATTATATGAGATGGTTTGAGTTGTTGACATAGCGATTGATTGCATTAGTCTACTAAAAGTACCATAACAAAATACCACATACTGGGTGGTTTAGATAACAGTAATTTATTTCCTTAGAGTTCTGGAGCCTGGAAGTAGAGATCAAGATACCAGCAAGGTTGATTTCTCCTGAGGCCTCTCTCCTTGGCTTGCAGACAGCTGGCTTCTCACTGTGTCCTCACATCGTCTTTTCTCTGGGCGTGTGCATCCCTTGTGTCTCTTCCTCTTCTTATAAAGACACCTGTTCTTATAAAGTCCTATGGATTAGATCTCCACCCTTATGACCTCATTTAACCTTAATAACCTCTTTAAAGACTCTGTTTCCAAATACAGTCACAATGGGGGTTAGGGCTTCAGCCTAAGAGTCTGGGAGGAGGAACACAATTTACTCCATAACAATGATGCAATTTATAAAAAACAGGGTGAAAGTTTGGTGATGTGATCGAGTTAACGAATTTTGTGTTTGACAGAGTAACCAAGATTGTCTGTGGAATATTTAAATAGAAAGGAAAGAAAGGGACTAAAATGATGGAAAGTGATATCATTACTCATATTTTAATAATGAGGAAATTGAGACTCCTGGCTTTGAAGATGACAGGTGAGCACTTAGAAATATGGAAGATAATAAGTTATGTTGTGGGCATTATCTTATAATTTGTTTATGTAACAAATGTTGAAATTATAACAAATGCACATTTATGTTACAAATAGGTAACTATAAGATGTTTTCCACAATTTAACTCAGTATCATCCATTTTTCTAAGTAACCACATGTTATCTTCAAGCCTGTGAGTACCTCAATATTTAATAAACGTGACTATAACATATTACATTTGAAGGTGTCCGTGTCTGTGTGTGTGTGTGTGTGTGTGTGTGTGTGTGTGTGTGTATGAATAGATAGATGAGATTGCCCAGGACTGGTAGAAAGGGAAGGGGGATAATAATATTTAATCATATTTAAAGGCCAAATGGAGTGCATTAATCTGAAAGCAATGTGTAGGTTAGGATATAAGTGAGCCGGAGAAAGCTATGGACATATGTTTGGAGGCCTTTGTAGAAATTCAATAATGAAAGCTGATTAGGGGAACTTCCATGGTACATGGAGACATGGAAAGACCAGAGCAGATTTATTCACTCAGTAAATATTTATTCATCACCTTATAGAGGCTAGCAATGTGTTGGACTTTGGAGACTCAGTAGTGAACAAGTAGATGGCCTTATCCTCTTAGAGCTGATATCCTAGCAAGAAATAATATAATTAAACAAATAATCAATGGTAAATACAAGTACTACAACCAATGCTTGGTAGCAAAAAATGGGAGCTCCTAACCTAGTGTTGGGAATATAGAAAAAAAATTTTTCCAGAGGAAATTTAAATTGAGAACCAAGATGAAAATACTTAACGTGACAAAAAATTTGCCAGGATAGGAGGAGTGGCTTTTTTAGGCAGAGAGATACTAGCACAAGGAGCCAGAAGATTGTGTGGCATTGAGGAAGCAAAAGACTTGTCAATATGGCCAAAATATAGGCTGTAAAGGGAAGAGGAGTTTGAAAAGCTGAGGAAGAAGAAATGCCCAGAGATGAAGAGAACCAAGAGAGTGTGTTTGTACGAGAATCTAGCATAAAAGAAAATGTTACTGACTGTGGGCAATGCTTCTGAGGAACAATAATATTACTGAATGTTCTTTGGCATGTAAGACAGATACTATTGTTTTTAATGAGAATAATTCCAGAATAGTATTGGGGATAGAAACCACACTGCAGTGGACTGATGAGTGAGTGGATGTTAGGGAAGTGGAGATATTGAATGGAGACCTATTGTAGAAGTCTACCTAGTCCATTTATTATTGACTTACTGAGAATACTGGGATGGCTTTTGGAGTTCAAGCTACCTTGAATTTTGAGCATTGGTGATACTGCATTATAAACAATGGAAACAATGGAAACAAAGACAGGGATTATATCTTTAAGACACTGAGAGAAAATTACTAACAGCCTAGAATTCTATTCCAAGGGAAAAAATATCCTTCCATAATAAAAATGAAATGAAGTTATTTTTAATCAAGCAGGCCTTCATCATCAGCAGATTCATATTACAAAAAATACCAAATGCCCATCAGGCAAAATGAAAATAATCTCAGATGAAAATTTATAAAAGTTTCCTGAAGCTCAGGATAAGACTGTCTTTCTACAGGGAGGATTTACTTTTGCTTCTGTCAGGCAGTCAGAAAAACTAGCAATCTGGGATAATCTTAACCCAAGCTCAAGGATCAAGATGATTTAAAGTTGGGCATCAGTCCCTGAGAGAGCTACTTGTAGTTGACTCTGACTCCTAACCAAATTTTCAGAAACAGCAGATGTCCCTAGGAGAAAAGTGGCCCTAATTGCCAGGCTTACCTGTCTAGGTTTCAGCTTCTCCCCATTCTTGGCCTTCAATCCCTTGTTTGCTTTCTAATACATTCAAATAATATTTATCTACTTTTTCTGATGTTTATTCAGGTTTTCTAGTGTATTTAGCAGGAGTGTTAGGAGGAGTTACTTAATCCACTATTACCAGAAATAGATGTCTGAAGGTTATGCTATGGAAATAACCAAATAACCAAATTTCACAGATGTAAATTGCTGTTAACACAGTCACATAAAAGAAGTAGGACCATAACGCTAAAGTTGTCCTTTAATGTTGTACTTTTGCCAGAGCTATACCAATATATAGCCTGAATGGGGAGCCATTTCTTTCAAGAGTGAAGCAAGATTTTCTGTCTTGCCTAGTGGTCAGAATTTCTTTCTATTGGATTCTCAACTTCTACATAAGATATTGTTAAGATAAAAGAAAAAGAACACATATTCAAGAGAGGATACACATGCACAGCCATAGACTATCAAACTTTATCAGTTCCATATGATAAGCTACTACCATAAATGGAAGAATCTGTACTGATTTTTTTCTGATTAAAAAGTAAATATTTAAACAATAAAAATATAAAAAGTAAAAATATTGCCTATAATATTAATACTCATATGCAATCACAATGCACATTTTGTTACATTTTATTTCAGCTATTATTCTATGCTTGCATTATGTTCTATGTCCATATAATACATTGCATGTACTTAAACATGCTTAAAATTTTCAAATAAAAATGTAACCATGCTGTAAAGACTCTTTCATACCTATTTTTTTCCTTAATGTCTTGGCAATTTTTTTAATCTTAGTTAATTTGGCTCTAACTCATCTCTTTTAACAGCTCCTCAGTATTCCTTATTTGAACGATTGTTTATTGATAGTCTTCAAGAAATGTCTATGTTACTATTTTATAAACATTGCTCCGATATTGGTGGTGGACTCTGTGCTGGTATAGTGAGTGGACTTTGATGGGCGGGGGAGTTCACCATAGAGGACAGTCCAGTAGGTGAGATCCATCAGGAGGCAGCTCAAGGATCCAGTGAAGCAGCTTTAACTCTGAAATATTCTAAGACTCTCTGACCCCTGTGAAGCCTGGGGTAGAAAACTGGGACTCACTTTCCTGTGACCTTTAGCTGAGTTTCCAAATCCTTCGATTTGCTCCTTACTGGCACTCTCTTCTCCAATTCCTATTGGCAGGAACTTAGGGCTGCGCAACAAAGTTCAAAGCTGCAGTTGCCAGTAGGAAAGAAGAAAAGAGGGCAATAATGATGGTTAGTGTGTTATAGGAGTTCACAGTTCAACTTAGTCTTTTTTTTTTCATTTTGGACATGTTGAGATGGTTTAAAGTTAGAGATGTTGCAAACCCCTATCCCCTCTTTTACTCACTGTCTTTGTTGAAGAACACCATAGTAAAATACAAACTTCACTTAGTACAGGCTGCCCACCAGCTAGTAAAAAAAAAAAAAAGCAGTGGCCAGTCCTTCTGGGAGACAGACTCAATCTAAAGGTCTTTGCTTTATACCCTGCTGTGTGAAACTTGGGTATTTCCTGCATCCTGTTGGAGAAAGCTAAGCACTCACTTAATAGGCTGAGTTCTTTTCCTTTCTAATGTTGAATAACAGTGTAATCAACGTCGATCAACCTTTCCTTTAGTCTAGTCATTCTTCTTCACAACTTCTGGAAAAAAATTAATGTTTCTTGATCGTTGATGGCTTCTGCATTTTAGCAATGTTAAGTTCTTTTTTAAAATTTGCTTTTCTATTTTTCATCATGTCAGTGGAATTTTATAGGGAAGGCACAGACTAAAATCATTATAATATGAGACATTTTTTCTTTAAGTTTTAATGGGGAGGGAGGAGATGAAAATATTTAATGTCCTTGTTAGGAATGGATTGGCTAATGGGAGCCATTGATTTTTTTTTTTGGTCATGCCAAAGGAATGCTAAACGGCTGTGCTGATCTAGAGTAGGATACTCTATATCCTACTTTATATATATACAGGAAACTTGCTTTCTTGACTTCAGTTTTGTGAAGAACAGATTCAGTAGTTGAATTGCCGTGTGGGTAGAAATGTGATTATTGCTCTTTACTCTGTGGATAGAATTGTGATTTTTGCTTTTTAGGATATATTTTAGATAGAATTTTGGTTTTTTAGATACTAACAATTTATTGATAGATTCAAGAGAAGCTCTTCTTTATCTGTCATCAGGATGAAGCCAGTAATGTTATAATTAATTTTTTAAGCACTGACTTTCTGAATTGGTTACCTTATAAGTTCCTCACCTAGACTCGGATAGAGTTTGAGCTGCTGCTGGCTGGCAGCAACTCCTGAAGGAGACAAGAAGGGAGCTGTGCTGGCAGCCGAATGAATTTGTTCTGAATGTCCTCTCCAGCTGAGTGCTATGTGATGCCAACTTCTAGCCCTCAGTTTGATGTTATCTTATAAGTTACTCCAAGCAAATATTCTGATTCCTCAGTGTGATCTTATGAAACTTCTTCATGAATCTTTGATTAGCCCCCATCCCCTACCTCCTGTACCCTGAGAAATTGTTATCTAGTCCTAGCTCATACTGCCTGCTGCATGACAGACCAATAAATCAAGAGATGAGTTGTTGGGGCAAGGAATAGTAAATTTATTTAAAAAGCCTGAAGACCGAGAAGATGGTGGGCTAGTGTCTAAAAGAACCTTCTCACCTGGGTTTGGGTGCTAGTTTCTTTCATAGAATAGAGGGAGAGATAAGGAGGTAAAGGGGAAAAAAAGGCAGTAAGTTGTTGCAAATATTTCCTGATTCTGGCCAGACTCCAAAGGGGATGTGTTAATTTCTTCTTTCCTGCAGCCATTCACAGATGGGCCTGGTCAGGATGTTTTCTGTGAGCTAAACAAAGTTATTTTAACTTACAGCTCAGGCCTGGGAGGCAAGGTTCCTGGAGATGGGCCATTATGTATACTCTAAGCTATAGGCAACATCCCTTTAGTGATTAACTTATAGCAAAAGCAATAGAATACAAAGGTTAAAGTAAAAGAAACAGATCCAATATGGAGTCAGATTTGTTCTTCCCTATTACAAAATGCCCTTGGCTGATGGAAGCAGTCTAGCCAGTGGGCTGTGACACTCCTTACCCCACTTCAGGAATGGCATTTAGACTATGTCTGACTGATACAGGAGTACAGAAGTCTAGCTTCATTGACTCAAAGGGAGACAACACTGTGGTGAGATTTATATTTCAGACTCCTTGCAATCTGCCTGTATCAGCCCAAGGCTAGACTTTACCTGAGACCACATTCTTTTTTTTTTTCTTTCAGTTTTATTGAGATATAATTGACATGCAGCACTGTATACATTTAAGGTATACAGCATAATGATTTTACTTACATACATCATGACATGATTGTCATAAGTTTAGTGAACATCTATCATCTCATATAGATACAAAATTTAAAAAAATAGAAAAACAATTTCCTGGTGATGAGAACTCTTAGGAGTTGCTCTCTTGAAAACTTTCATATATAACTCACAGCAGTGTTAATTATATTTATCATTTGTACATTACATCCCTAGAACTTATTTATCTTATAACTGGAAGTTTGTACCTTTTGACTGCATTCGTCCAATTCTCCCTCCCTCATGCCCTCCCTGGTAACAAGTCTGGTTTCTTCTTCTGAGTTTGTTTGTCTGTTTTTGAAGTATAATTGATCTACAGCACTATGTTAGTTCCTTTTGCATAACATAGTGATTCAATATTTCTATACATTTCAAAATGATCATCACAATAAGCCTAGTTACGATCTGTCACCATACAAAGGTATTACATACTTATTGACTATATTCCCCACACTGTACATTTCATATTCTTGACTCATTTATTTTGCAACTGGAAGTTTGTACCTCTTAATCTCCCTCACCTATTTCTTTCCTCCCCCACTTCCCTCCCTTCTGACAACTATTTGTTCTCTGTATCTATAACTCTGTTTCTGTTTTGCTATGTTTATTCATTTGTTTTTTTGGTTTTTTTTTTTAGGATTCCACAGTAAGTGAGATCATACAGCATTTGTCTTTCTCTGTCTGGCTTATTTCACATAATCGCTAATTTCACTTCTAGGTCCATCCATGTTGTTGGAAATGGCAAGATTTCATTATCTTTTTATGGCTAATATTACTTTATATATCCATGTATATACCATATCTTCTTTATCCATTTTTCTATTGATGAACAGTTAGACTGTTACCATATCTTGGCTATTATAAATAATGCTGCAATGAACATAGCGGTGCACATATCTTTTCAAATTGGTGTTTTTGTTTTCTTCGGATAAATACCCAGAAGTGAAAGTGCTGGATCATATGGTAGTTCTATTTTTAATTTTTTTGAGGAATATCCATACTGCTTTCCATAGTGGCTGCACTGCTTTATATTCTCATCTAGTGTATAAAGGGTTACCTTTTCTCCACATCCTCACCAACACTTGTTATTTGTTGTCTTTTGGATGATATTTATTCTGACAAGTGTGATATTTTGGATAGTAACCCTTTATTGGATATATCGTTTGAAAATACCTTCTCCTATTCAGTAGGTGGCCTTTTCATTTTGTTTAGAAGTTCCTTTGCTGTGCAAAAGCTTTTTAAAAAAGTTTGATGTAGTCCCATTTGTTTACTTTTGCTTTTGTTTTCCTTGTCTGAATAGACATATCCAAAAAATATTACTGATGCCAATGCTGAGACCACATTCCTGATGAGCTCTTTCTCCTTCCTTTTACTGCTTCACTCCCACCCTTATACCTATTCCTTTTTTGTTTTTTCATTTAATATTATTTATTTTTTTATACAGCAGGTTCTTATTAGTCATCCGTTTTATACACATCAGTGTATACATGTCAATCACAATCTCCCAATTAATCACACCACCACTCCCCCCGACGCTTTCCCCCCTTGGTGTCCATAGTTTTTTTCTCTACTTCAGTGTCTCAATTTCTGCTCTGCAAACTGGCTCATCTGTACCATTTTCTAGGTTCCACATATATGCGTTAATATGCGATATTTGTTTTTCTCTTTCTGACTTACTTCACTCTGTATGACAGTCTCTAGATGCATCCACGTCTCTACAAATGACCCAGTTTCGTTCCTTTTTATGCCTGAGTAATAGTCCATTGTATATATGTACCATATCTTCTTTATCCATTCTTCTGTTGATGGGCATTTAGGTTGCTTCCATGACCTGGCTATTGTAAATAGTGCTGCAATGAACATTGGGGTGCATGTGTCTTTTTGAATTATGGTTTTCTCTGAGTATATGCCCAGCATCTTATAACTATTCTTGAAGAGATCTTCCTCTTCCATCTGAAACTCTGGATTGGGCTCTATTATCAAGGAAACTGACCAAAGGTGGTGCCAAAGGTGGTCTAAGGAAGCAGACTCTAAGAATGAGATTCTGGAGTTAGAATCATGAAGTCTGGCTTGTAACAAATACCTCATCACTGGTGGTAGGTAGATGGAGTTTGCATAGCTCTGGCATGTAACACAGTGCAATTGCTACAGCTGTCACTGAGGTCAACTGGGATAGGATATGGGAAGAAGGAGATGAACTGGCTTGTGCAATATCTCTGGCATTTCAGAGGTACAAGAGAAATATAAATTATAAAGACTGTGGAATTGGGAGGCTATTTCTGAATACCACTGGTGCTTTGAAGAGATGAAATAACAGGCCCAAGGCAATCAGTCACTAATTTAAAGCCAAGTATGAGAGTGAGAGAACCTCTTTGGCAGCTTTTAAAAGAACTTCAACTCTTGCAGCTGGAGGGCAGACAGATTGAAGACCAAGCATAGGACTTAATTATGAGTCACAGAACTCAAGAGTAAAGCTTAATCTCAGCCTAGGATGTATATAATCATATAATCATAATGGACATACTTAGCAGTTGGCAGAACTCTCTTATAGTTCTGTGAGTAGTTTAGTAGGAACAACTTCAGTGAAAGTGAAAGTCCATGAAACTGCCCCACTAACCCCATCTCAGCCAATATAAATAATCAAAAATAATATTATATCCACAGGGAAATGGAAGAGATTAGATCTATTCTCAAAGCCTTAAAGTTGTAAGGATTGTGGTACCATTATATGTTAATTTAATTCATCTGTCTGATCCATGTAAAATCAGATGTATCATAAAAGGTGACAGTGAATTAACCATAAAGTTAACCAGTGGCAATCCCAATTGTGACAGCTATGTCAGATATGATATCTTTAGTTGAGCAGATTAACACAGTTTTGGATATGTGGCTATTGAGATTTGGCATACATTCTTTTCCATGCGTATAAAAGAAGATCAGAAGCAGTTAACACTGACTTGGGACAGACAATATACACTTACTGTCCTTGGAGCTGTGTTAAATGTTGCATAATATATTTCGTATATTGAATTTGTCTTATATTTCATTTGGGCGTGGGTCATCTGGATATCCCACAGAATATCATATATGAGATCAAGAATGGATATCCCACAGAATATCATGTTGGTTCAATATATTGTTGAACCAGAAGTGGCGATAATTATTGGTTCCTTGGTAAAACGTGTGCTCCAGAGGGTGGAGGATAAACCTCACAAATACTTAGCAATGGCGTGATTCAGAGGGGTGGGGGTTCAGTGGCCTAGGACATGCAGGCACATCTCCAAAGTAACACAGGGTGGAAGATAGACTCTACTAATATTCAGAAGCTGCCTTAGTGGTACAGTTTTTGGTTTTTTTGGTAGGGGAGTGGTCCTATGGTCAAGGTCATGGCAGGACATCCCCTCCCAGATAAAGGACAAGTTATTGCACCTGGCATCTCCTTCTACTAAGAATCATATCTCTTGGCAGACCTCTTCAGGCAGCATATTCTTCAATTGGGAATATTGCTATAACCCATGCCTCATATGACCTAGAAGCTGCTAGATTTTAAAAAGGCCTAGAGCAAAAAATGACTTGGCAAGTGGTCCAGATGTTGTTCAAGTAGCCCGCTACTAGCCACATAGCCAGGAAGACCTCATGTATACTTCATACCTACTCCGTAAATACCATTTTATGGTAGAAAATCATGCTATATGGAGATTCTGTCAAGCCCTAATAGAAGAGCTGCAACTTCGACTCCTGAATTTCTGGAGCAAGGACATGCTATATGCAGCAAAGAACTATATACCATTCTACAGACAGATACTGGCATGCTAGTGGGCCCTTCTAGAGATGAAGCATCTAACATACCATTCTACAGACAGATACTGGCATGCTAGTGGGCCCTTCTAGAGATGAAGCATCTAACAGTGGGATCTCAAGTGACCATGCAGCAAGAATTTTTCATCATGAGCTGGGTTATGTCAGACTACCAAGACATAAGATTGGGTAGGGTTGGCCCACCCAGCATCAACCCATTATAAGATGGGAGTGACATATCCAGGATATGTAAGCTCAAGCAGGTCCAGAGGGCTCCTGAGAGCTACACAAACAAGGTAGCCAGAACTCTCTGTTACCTATCACTGTTGTGTCAGCAACCTTGCCTCAGCTCATTACCAATGGCTTTTTGATGGACACTGTGATGAACTTCTCAGAACCCTCTTCAATGGAGGGCTCAATGCCCCATCTTGCAGGGGTGCTGTGAAAAGATACTCTTCAGCTCTCATATCTTCCAGGGATTGCTTCAGCTGCATAAAGCTGCCTCCCTCATGGTCATGTCTCTTACCAATCAATGCAGATATAAAGGTGTGGTCACTTTGGCCTAACTCAGGCTAATTCTGAAGGGTCAGTTTAGGTATCTGTGAGAGGTATTTATCCAGACATCTCCATGGAGTTGGCAAAGGCTGCTTTAGAACTTGACTTCTTTCCAATCCTGCTTTCTTCTTCTCCCTTTCATAGGTGTTGATCTCAAGGGGACTCTTACAAAACATCCAGTATTCTAAATACTAGAACTGAGTCTACGTCTATGGGAAGACATCCTGTGACAGACCTCATAGGGGTTTCCGGTGAGTAGGTGACAGAGGGGAATACAAAATCTGAGCTTGGTTCACAGATAAGTCAATATGTTGGTGCAACCCTAAAATGAATAGCTGATGCATTATACTTCCACTCAAGAGTGGCTTTGAAAGACAATGATGAAGGAAGGGAAACCTACCAGGGGAAGGGCTTTGGGCAGAGATCCTAGTTATTGTGTAAAGAGAGATATGGTTTGAAGTAATAATATTCATCAATTCATAGACAGTGATAAATAATTTAGATGGTTAGCCAAGGGATCTAGAAGGAGCAATAGTGTGAGATCAAGGTTAAATAAAGATGTCTGGAAGGAGGTATGTAGATGGAGCGGAAAGGAAACAGGAAGCTCTTTTTATTGTACACCAGTGTGGAACCTTTATAGAAGAATCACTAAATAACCAAGTGGACAGGATGACTTGGCCATCAGTCAGCCTCTTTCCCTGACCATGACAATGATGGCATCATGAGCATGTGAATAGAGGGCCTATGGTGGCAGAGATGGAATCTATGTATATGCCCAAGAACATGTTCTCTGTCTCACCAAGATCTGTCTAGCCAATTGCTGCTCCTGAATGCCTGAGCTGTCAACAACAGAGATTAGTGCTGAATGTGTCATATGATACCATCCTGTAAGGAGACCCGTCAGCTACTGGCTGCCTTTTTTTTTTTTTTTTTTTGCGGTACGCAGGCCTCTCACTGTTGTGGCCTCTCCTGTTGTGGAGCACAGGCTCCGGTCACTCAGGCTCAGCGGCCATGGCTCACAGGCCTAGCCGCTCTGCAGCATGTGGAATCTTCCCGGACCGGGGCACGAACCCATGTCCCCTGCATCGGCAGGCGGACTCTCAACCACTGCGCCACCAGGGAAGCCCTGGCTGCCATTTTTTAATGGAACTCTTTCTATCTTGAAAGAGGCAGACTTTATCCTGACCAGGACTGACTTGTATGGGTTCACATTTCTTGTCCATAGGACTTTGACCAATATCATACTCCAGTTGCTCATGGAGTGTTTGATTTACTGGCATGAAGTCCTGGGTAATAACATCTCACTCACACTAAGAGATTTTTTTTTTTTTTTGCAAAGAAGGTAGAGAAGTGGGCACATGACCATGGGAACGATTGATCTAATCACCTACTGTACCATCCAGAAACTGTTGTCCTAGAAAACTAATACATATGGCTTTGGGAACTAAGGGGTGAAAGAAGGAGTGGTCCCACTCACTATCATTCCCATTGACCTGCTTGGGGAATTTGTGCTTCTTGACCCTGAAACCTTAAGCTCTGTATGTCTAGAGGAGCTGGCTTTCCAGATGGGGTCCTTCACCTGTCGACACAGTAAGATTCCTAGTAAATGGAAAGGTACAACTGCTACCTGGTTGTTTTGGGCACCTAGTGGCAGTAGACCAGTAAACACAGAGCAAGAGTAATTGACCCTTGTCTTCTTTGGGAGTCAGGATATCTAGGATCAGGAAAGAACGTGTTTGGCACTTATTTGATTCCCTAGGGTGGGGTAGGGAGGTATCTAGGTCCTCTCATGCTCATTTGTAACTGTGAATGGGCAAGTACAGCAACCACGACCTTCCTTATGATGTCCTTGTAACAGGGGTTCAACCCTTAGGGATGAGGCTCTGTGTTACTCCACTAGGTAAGCTACCAAGTCCAGTGGAAGTGCTAGAGAGAGAGAGGAATATAGAAAGGGTGATAGAAGAGGGAGATGAGTATTAGTTTTTGCTATAAGACCAACTGCAGCAGCTACTAAGTTTCCTCAAGAATTGTGACTACAGAATCCTGGAGAATCTGTGCCTGGATGGGAGTAAATCTTATGTAAGAAAGAAGAGCAATGAAATGGATGCTGTAGATGCTCAGCCCAGATTCCCTTTACTGGCCCTTGTATTGTCCCCCATTTGCAAGGAGTATTGGCCACTCACAGCTCACAGATGCCCCTTTCTCTGGAGAGTTGCCCTCAGTTGAGGTTACTGCCTCACCCAGCAGGTTACACACCTGCCACTATCCAGGGGTGGCCACAGCTAATGGCCCCAAAAATAAGGGGTACAAAAGCCTGGCTCTCTTGTCTCAAGGAGGAGCATCTTTGCAGTGCAATTTATGCTTCAGGCTCCCATTCCACCCATGTTGAGGATCAGGCCAAGGCTAGATTTTACCTGAGACCACATCTTTGCTCAGTTTTTTCTTCTCTTGTTTTTCTCCCTCCTTTGCAAGCTTTGCCTAAAAATCATGCCCTTAGTACAACTCGTGCATCCAATTTACTTTCTTATGCTCTGTTTCTAGGGAACTAGACCTAAGACAATTAAATTAGTAGTAAAATAAATTCAAACAAACATATCAATAATCTTCACTTGATAGAGCAGCTTTTTTTAATTAATTTTCCCATAGCATGGTGTTTATTTTGGTACAAGCAGGAATGCAAATCCAAAGGATGTAATGTAGAGGAAACTCTGTCCTGTGTATTCTCTAGGAACTAGAACAAGGAGAATGAGAGAAGATGATTGTGGGTAAATCAAACCGTTTTCTCCTAATTACAGCTGAATAACTGGGAGCAAACTCCCATGGAAGGTTGTGATCTGCTTTTTTTTTTTTTTTTTTACATCTTTATTAGAGTATAATTGCTTTACAATGGTGTGTTAGTTTCTGCTTTATAACAGAGTGAATCAGTTATACATATGTTCCCATATCTCTTCCCTCTTGCATCTCCCTCCCTCCCACCCTCCCTATCCCACCCCTCCAGGCGGTCACAAAGTACTGAGCTGATCTCCCTGTGCTATGTGGCTGCTTCCCACTAGCTACCTATTTTACGTTTGGTAGTGTAAATATGTCCATGCCTCTCTCTCACTTCGTCCCAGCTTACCCTTCCCCCTCCCCATATCCTCAAGTCCATTCTCTAGTAGGTCTGTGTCTTTATTCCTGTCTTACCCCTAGGTTCTTCGTGACATTTTTTTTTCTTAAATTCAATATATATATGTTAGCATACGGTATTTGTCTTTCTCTTTCTGACTTACTTCACTCTGTATGACAGACTCTAGGTCTATCCACCTCATTACAAATAGCTCAATTTTGTTTCTTTTTATGGCTGAGTAATATTCCATTGTATATATGTGCCACATCTTCTTTATCCATTCATCCGATGATGGACACCTAGGTTGTTTCCATCTCCAGGCTATTGTAAATAGAGCCGCAATGAACATTTTGGTACATGACTCTTTTTGAATTATGGTTTTCTCAGAGTATATGCCCAGTAGTGGGATTGCTGGGTCATATGGTAGTTCTATTTGTAGTTTTTTAAGGAACCTCCATACGGTTCTCCATAGTGGCTGTACCAATTCATATTCCCACCAGCAGTGCAAGAGTGTTTCCTTTTCTCCACACCCTCTCCAGAATTTATTGTTTGTAGATTTTTTGATGATGGCCATTCTGACTGGTGTGAGATGATATCTCATTGTAGTTTTGATTTGCATTTCTCTAATGATTAATGATGTTGAGCATTCTTTCATGTGTTTGTTGGCAGTCTGTATATCTTCTTTCGAGAAATGTCTATTTAGGTCTTCTGCCCATTTTTGGATTGGGTTGTTTGTTATTGAGCTGCATGAGCTGCTTAAAAATTTTGGAGATTAATCCTTTGTCAGTTGCTTCATTTGCAAATATTTTCTCCCATTCTGAGGGTTGTCTTTTTGGTCTTGTTTATGGTTGCCTTTGCTGTGCAAAAGCTTTGAAGTTTCATTAGGTCCCATTTGTTTATTTTTGTTTTTATCTCCATTTCTCTAGGAGGTGGGTCAAAAAGGATCTTGCTGTGATTTATGTCACAGAGTGTTCTGCCTATGTTTTCCTCTAAGAGTTTGATAGTTTCTGGCCTTACATTTAGGTCTTCAATCCATTTTGAGCTTATTTTTGTGTATGGTTTTAGGGAGTGGAGCAGCTTTTCTTGATATCAGCACTCTGCTATCACTGTGTGGGTATACAATGACATGGGGCACAGCCCCTGCTTTCACTGAACTCACCATCTAGTTTGGAAGTAAAAATATAGATATGTGCACAACTTAAACTTGAGACTCAGTGCTAGATGGTACCAAACTGACAAGACGTAAAATTGGAGTTCAGAAAAAAAGAAGTGTCTTCCTTAGAGAGCTACATACTTGAAAGTAACTATCAAAATGTTTGTTATATGAAAGAATTTTCACTACCATAATTTGAAAATTTGTGTAATGTTGACAATGTGTACTAAAGTGACTAAGTCAGTGAAATGTTGTTAATTTACTGCATTAATAAGAGTTGAAATAAAGCATATACATTTCCAAAATATTAGCATCTGGATCGATGATCTCATGCTATAAGTTGTTTATTCAGAACTGAGCTGAAGCTCAAAGTGTAGTACCCAGATGCTGCTGTACACCGAGAGGACAGAGCATGTTGCTTCTCTTCCTCCGTAGCTGTCAGAGAGCAACCATAGGGGGCAATGCAAGCTCAGCAGTAGCATTCTCAGCTCCCTGTCTTTTCAAAGCTTTGCTGCTTTATTATTCTTGCTTAAAATAGGCTGAATCTTTACAGTTTCACAATGTCTTAAACTGCATAATTACTTTAAGGTTTGGGGCAAGCCATATGTAGAAAAGTAAAAGAGTTGAATATAAAGAAAAATATTTTATAAAGATACAAAGAGTAAATGGGGAGGGACAGGGTTTGAGTTTACAGTTGATACAAAAGTAGAACAGAAGTTTGTAGCTAGTACACAAGGAGTCTAATCTACTCCACTAATTTTTGTCTGTCAAATTCCTGTTTTCTGAAAAGACAAGTCTGTGGAAAAGCAAACTAATTCTTATTTAAATTTTGTTATATTTCTTAATGAATTTGGTGTCTGAATACTGTGAATGAAGAGACAGTTGTTGAACAAATAAAATAGTTCTCACAAATCATTTGAAGGGGCATATGCATTTCACATATTTCTGTGCTCTTATCTTGAGGTTCCAGAGTTAGTGTACCAACATATGAATATGGATACATATTGATGAGTATGATTTTCTTGCCCATCATTATAAAAATATCTTTCCTAGTTGAACAGTTAATGAAATGATGAGAAAATCTGAGGTGAACATTAGCAGTCTACTTTCATTTTGTTTCATCAAAAAGAATCTCTTTTACAATTACTATTTACTTGCAATAACTGCAGCAGAAAATGATTTAATGTTCAACATGTGCATTAAAATGTATTTGCTTTTTTTAATATGTAAAAGCTGATGGAAATTTCATTTAAGCACAATTCCTGTATCACAGATTTTAAGCAAAATGAAAGGAAGTTAGGGTATCATTTAAACATGGCTATAAAAATAATTTCTTTCAGTGGCTAGAGGGAAGGAAGGATTGGTCAAAGTAATTTTTATCTTTGATGGGATTCCCCACTAGTCTGCTCTCTTATTTGGCTTAATGCATGCCACAATAATCATGCTATTTCTTCCTAGCATTTTTCTAGCTCACAGTGGTAAGAATAATTGAATGGTGTTTATATTCTAAAGTGCCTTTTCTCACTAAGCTCAGAAGTTCTTTCTGAGTATTAATTCTTACAGTATTTTTGTGTGGAACACAAGGATGTGTATTATTATCTTGTTACCCCCCTTCTAACAACAAGGATAGTGAGGCATATATGCAGTAAATGATACACAAGACAGAGTCAGGGTGCCAGAAGCAGATCACAACCTGACTTCCAGTTCATAAGCCAGACCATACTTTCTAGGAATTATTAACATACTTGAGGATTGAATCCTGGCACGTAGTAGCTATCTTCTAAGTCCTTGTTTTCAGTCCTAGAACGTTAACATTGATAAGAAGGAAAAATTTAATAACTTGGAGTAGGTTAATTCTGTTGCATCCTGGATAATACAGAGATTGTAAACAAACAAGTTGTAAATAACTGCAATAATAGGAATGTTATTGATAATAATTTGAAGTGTAAATGTTTAATGGCACAGATATAAAATTCACAACAATTAACACAAATTTTAAAAAAACCTTTAAAATAACAGCCAGCTTAGAGGCTGCTAGAAAGAAAAAAAAAAAAGAAATAGTTATGTAATTTGGATGTAGAATTATAGGTGTTTAAATTTATGGGATAGACCCTAACCATGTAAGAGGTTTCAGAGACTCAAAGTGAATTCCAGCTAGGAGACTTATCTTTTCTAAAGGGCATCCTTTGCTTGTGTCTGTAACTGGATAACTTTGAAATCATGAAATCCCACTTCTGCCAGTTATTACTACAGAGAAATTTCTTCACACATGCACAAAAAATTTATTGGTTGAGGCTTAAAGATGTTCAGGTAGGCCTGGAACATGATATATACTCAATATATGTTATTTAGCAAATACATGAATTCTCTTTTGAGAATTCTTACCCAAATTATTTTAATCTTTTTAAAGTATGATAATAGTATCACAATTTTATATATATGTATATATGTATTTAAGCTTTATTGTCTTTTAGAGATATCTAAAAGATATTATCTATTCTCCCATTTACATATGAAATAATTTGAAGTTTCTGATTTGCTTAAGCATAAATCTGGAGGGTATGAGGGGTATATGAATCAAGATTGGCCATGATTTAAATATTGCTAAAGCTGTATGATAGGTGTATGGGAAGTCAAATATATTCTTTACTTTTGTTTATATTTAAAATTTTCTATAATAAAAATGTTTTAAGTATAAAAAGTTATATCCATATATATTAGGTAAGAGATTATTTTTAATCTATTATAAGAAAATACATCTTACCTTTCTGGAATTTAGCTGTATGGGAAACTCATCTATCTAGAACATGGTCAAGGAGAGTGATGTCAGCATCATGGTGGTGTGAGAAGCTTCCTTTCCTTCACTCTTTCAATCTACAACTAGTAAGACATCTATAACTCAACAAAGGTTCCCCTGCCCAGTACACCAGGACAACAGAGAGATTTGCATGTCTATACATCTGAAGGTGGGTGGACTTCAGAGAAGGCAGAATGAAGGAACAGTGGAGGCAGAGCCTATGATTCTGTCACCTGTGCCCACAGAGAACTGGGCAGCAGCAGCAACAGGGTCCGAGACCCTGGTCCCTCCAGCCTTGGCACTCCTGTGACTCTGGCCCCTGCTTGTGGTGGTGGTGCCCACAAACCTGACAACTCTAGAAGCAGTGGAGACACCTTTGATCCTGAACCCCCCCCCATTATCCCCATCACCCCATTGTAGTAGCAGTGCCCACAACCAAGGAGAACTTGGATGCAGCATAGTCCATCTCACTGTCCCCAGCAGTGATACTCGTGTCAGCAGTGACCCTGGTAGCAGCAAGATAACTGTGAGGCACAAACAGAGACAACAAGGGCACCACCAGTGACACCTCTGGCAGAGGTGGTGGAGGTTGGAAAGTGACACTTCTCAAGTGTAGCCAGAGGCAGCTCAGGTAAGAGAAACCAAAAACTGTGCTATAGTGCCACCTACTGAAAAACAAAAGAAAAGCCTCTAAGTACCAACCTGTTGAACTAGAATCAAAGTAAAAAAAAGTTTTACCTAAATAAGAAATGTGTTCACTATTTCAAATGAGCCACCAGAGGAATAAATCATTAAGCACCATGAAAAACCATGGTAACATGGTATCACAAAAAGAAAAAAAAATACAATTCTCCAGAAGCCAAGTCTGTGATCTAACACTTAGAGAATTCAAATTAACTGTCATGAAGGAATTCGACAAGCTATGAGGAAACTCAGAAAGGCAGTTCAATGAGCTCAGGAATAAAATTAATGAACAAAAGTGATATGTTACCAAAGCGGTTGAAACTCTCAGAAAGAATCAAACAGAAATGCTAGAGCTGAAGAAATCAATAGATGAGATGAAGAATGCAATAGAAAGCATTGAAAATGGTGCAGACCATATAAAATCAGAGAGAATCAGCAAGCTTAAAGGTAGAAATCTAGAAATTATTTAAATAGAATCTTCATTTTAAAAGTGAAGAAAGAAGGGACGGGAGATGATACTCGCAGCAAATGGCAGACAAAAGAAAACAAGGGTAGCCATACTTATATTAAACAAAATAGACTTCAAGCCAAAAAAGGTAACAAGAGACAAAGATGGACATTATATATTGATAAAGGGAATAATCAATCAAAAAGACATAACACTTATTAATATATGTGCACCTAACATAGGAGCATCAAAATATATAAAGTAAGTATTAACGGACTTAAAAGAGAAATTAACATCAAAACAATAATAGTAGGGACTTTAACACCTCACTTATATTAATGAATAGATCATCCAGACAGAAAGTCAATAAGGAAATATCAGTCTTAAATCAAACATTAGACCAGATTGACTTAATAAATTTATGAAGAACACTCCATCCAAATGCAACAGACTACACATTCTTTTCAATGCAAAAGGAACAGTCTCAATGATAGACCATATGTTGGGACACAAAACCAGTCTCAGTAAATTTAAGAAGATTGAAATAATATCAAACATCTTTTTCAACTACAATGGCATGAAACTAGAAATCAACTATAAGAAGAAAGCTGGGAAAAATCACAAATATGAGAAGACTAAACATCATGCTACTGAACAACTATTCGGTCAAGGAGAAGTCAAAAGAGAAATAAAAAATAGAGAAGACAAATGAGAATTAAAATATGACATGCCAAAATCTATGGGATGCAGCAAAATTAGTACTAAGAGGGAAGGTTATAACAATAGAGGTCTTCCTCAAGAAACAGGAAAAATCTCAACGAAACAATCTAACACTATACTGAAAGAAACTAGAAAAAGAAGAGCAAATGAAGCCCAAATTAAGTGAAAGGAAGGATATAATAAAAACCAGAGTGGAAATAAGTGAAACAGAGACTAAAAAGACAATAGAGAAGATCAATGAAGCTAACAGCTAGCTCTTTGAAAAGAAAAACAAGATTGACAACTTTTAGCTAGACTACTAAGAAAAAAAGAGAAGATTGAGATAAATAAAATGAAGATTGAGATAAATAAAATTAGAAACAAAAGAAGAAAAATTACAATGGATAACACAAAAATCAAAGAATTATAAGAGATACTATGAACAAATTAGATAACCTAGAAGAAATGGATAAATTCTTAGAATCATACAACCTTCCAAGACTGAATCATGAAGAAATAGAAAATCTGAATAGACTGATCACTAGTAAGGAGATTTAAACAGTAATCAAAAACCTGCCAAAAAACAAAAGTCCGGGATGAGATGGCTTTCAAGCTGAATTATAACAAACAATCAAGGAAGATTTAGTGCCTATCCTTCTCAAACTCTTCCAAAAAATTGAAGAGGCGAGAATGCTTCCTGACTCATCTTATGATTACATCAACATTACCCTTATACCAAAACCAGACAAAGACAACACAAAAAAGAAAATTACAGACCAATATCTCTGATGAACATAGATGTAAAACTTTTTAACAATATATTAGCAAACTGTATACAACAGTACTTTAAAGGAATCATACACCATGATCCATTGGGATTTATTCCATGAATGCAAAGATAGTTCAACATCTGCAAATCAATCAAAGTGATACAACACATTAATAAAATGAAACATAAAGGCATATCATCACAATAGATGCAGAAAAAGCATTTGGCAAGATTCAACACCCATTTATGATAAAAATGCTCAATAAAATAGGTATACAATGAATGTACAGCAACATAATAAAGGCCATGTGTGACAGACCCATAGCTAACATAATACTCAATGGTGAAAAACTGAAAGCTATTCCTCTAATATCAGGGACAAGACAAGGATGCCAACTTTTGTTACTCTTATTCAACATAGAATTGGAATTCCTAGCTATAGCAGTTAGGCAAGAAAAAGAAATAAAAGTTATTCAAATTGGAAAGAAAGAAGTAAAATTGTCACTATTTGTGGATGACATAATTTTATGTATAGAAAACCCTAAATACTCCACCAACAAAAGGTTAGAATAAAATACAGTACAGTTACAGGGTACAAAATCAATATACAAAAATCTGTTGGGTTTCTGTAAGCTAACAACAAACTAGTAGAAATAGAAATTAAGAAAACAATCTCATTTACAATTGCAGTAGAAAGAATGAGATACCTAGGAATAAATTTAACCAAGGAGGTGAAAGATCTGTATGCAGAAAACTATAAGATGTTGAAAGAAATCGAGGACACAAAGAAATGAAAAGATATTCTATGCTCATGGATTGGAAGAATAAACATATTAAAAATGTCCAGACTACGTAAAGCAATCTATAGATTCAATGCAATCCCTATCAAAATCCCAATGATATTTTTCACACAAATAGAACAGAAAATCCTAACATTTGTATGGAACCACAAAAGGTCCTGAATAGCCAAAGCAATCCTGAGAAAAAAGAACAAAGCCGGAGTTATCATAATCCCTGATTTTAAATTATACTACAAAACTGTAGTAATGAGGGCTTCCCTGGTGGCGCAGTGGTTGGGAGTCTGCCTGCCGACGCAGGGGACGCGGGTTCGTGCCCCAGTCCGGGAGGATCTCACATGCTGCGGAGTGGCTGGGCCCGTGGGCCATGGCCGCTGAGCCTGCACGTCTAGAGCCTGTGCTCCACAGCAGGAGAGACCACAACAGTGAGAGGCCTGCGTACCACAAAAGCAAAACAAAACTATAGTAATATAGCTATCAAAACAGCATGGTGTTGGCAGAAAAAGAGACACACAGATCAATGGAACAAAACTGAGAGCCCAGAAATAAACCCACATGTACATGAATAATTAATTTATGACAAAGGAACAAAGAACATACAGTGGAGAAAGTATAGTCTCTTCAATAAATGGTGTTGTGAAAACTGGACAGCTACATGCAAAAGAATGAAATTAGACCAATGTTTTATACCACAAAATTAACTCAAAATGGATTGTAGACTTGAATGTAAGACTTGAAATCGTAAAACTCCTGGAAGAAAACATAGGCAGTACACTCTTTGATGTTGGTCTTAACAGCATCTTTCTGGATATTCCCTTGTCTCCTCAGGCAAGGGGAACAAAAACAAGAATAAACAAGTGGAACTACATCAACTCAAAAGCTTGTCCACAGCAAAGGAAACCATCAACAAAACGAAAAGACAACCTATGGAATGGGAGAAAATATTCACAAATCATTTATCCAGGGAGGA
This sequence comes from Lagenorhynchus albirostris, assembly GCF_949774975.1. Classification (NCBI taxonomy): domain Eukaryota; kingdom Metazoa; phylum Chordata; class Mammalia; order Artiodactyla; family Delphinidae; genus Lagenorhynchus; species Lagenorhynchus albirostris. The sequence continues at coordinate 59,251,702 of NC_083106.1, read as the reverse complement.
GTAAATATCCGAAAAATATAAAGAACTCATACAGCTCAACAGCAACAAAACAAACAACTCAATTTAAAAATGGGGAAAAGATCTGACTAGACATTTTCCCAAGGAAGACATACAGATGGCCAACAGACATAGGAGAAGATGTTCAACATCACTAATTATTAGGGAAATGCACATGAAAACCACAATGAGATATCATTTCATGCTCCTTAGAATGAGTATCATCAAAATACAAGAAATAACAAGTGCTGGAGAGGATATGGAGAAAAGGGAACGCGTATTCACTGGTGAACCCTTATTCACCAGTATAAGTTGGTGTAGCCACTATGGAAAACAGTGTGGAAATTCCTCAAAAAACTAACAATAGAACTGCCATATGATCCAGCTGTTCCACTTCTGGATATTTATGTGAAAAATATAAAAACACTTATTCAAAAAGATATATGCACCCCTATGTTTATTGTAGCATTATTTACAATTGCCAAGATATGGAAACAACCTAAGTGCCTGTTGACAGATGAATGGATATAAAAGATGTGGTGCATATGTATAATGGAATACTACTCAACCATAAAGAAGATAAAACCTAGTCATTTGCAACAAATGAATGGACCTTGAGGTTACTATGCTAAGTGAAATAAGTCAGACAGAGAAAGACAAATACCTTATGATTTCACTCCTATGTGGATTATAAAACAAAATTAAAACAAATGAACAAACAGAACAAAACAAAAACAAACACACAAATACAAAGAACAGATTGGTGGTTACCAGAGGGGAAGCAGAGTAGGGAGAGGGCAAAAATGAGTAAAGGGGGTCAACTGTATGGTGATGGATGGAAACCAGACTTTTGGTGGTGAACACACTGTGTATGTAGTATATACAGAGGTTGAATTATAATGCTATACACATGAAACCTGTATAATGTTATAAACCAGTGTTACCTCATAAAGAAAACAGTAAATAAAATAAAAGTGAATGTATGGAAAAAAAGAACATAGTCAAAAAATAAAACATACTCACGAAAAAGGGGTCCCTCAGAAGTCAATATGACTATCATAAGATAGTATACTGACACATATTATTATTTGAGGCATTCTAATAAAAGATGCTATTTAACTAGGTTAAAAGAATTAATAGTTTGAGCATTCATAGACTTAGGGTCAAATACTTGTGCTAGAATTTACTAACTTGGTAATTTATTTCAGTTCTGTAAGTTTCCATCTCCTCATATATAAAATGGATATGACAGTATCTACCTTAAAGGGTTTTAATGAAGTTTGCAAGTGATTAAGATTTTGTCTGGTACTTGGTGTTTCATAAATGGTAGCTAAAAGTTTTAAGCTTGATTATCTCATTTTTGAGACCACTCAAAATTAAAGTCGGAAACAGTTATATGATTTTCAATGAAGGATGAGACCCTTGAGATCACCTAGTAGGAAAACATGGTCAGAAAAATCCACAAGAAGAAATAAGCTACTTTATAAAGGCAAGAATTGAGTCTCTTTTAGTATGAGTACCCCAAACCCTACATTCCTTGCTAATGCTTCTGTATGCCTTTGCATTACAACATGGGGCAATAAGGGAGATAGTGATCATAGAGAATTATTAAGAGAAGTTAACACACAAACCTGACATCTCTAAGGCTAAACACAATAAAAGTTTGTTTTCCACTCCTGTCACAAGCCATTGTAAGTCAGAAAGTTCACCTGGGAAGTTCTTCACTCAGACTCCTTTCTCTTGGCTCCATCACACTCTGGGATATCCTTGGAATTCTCTGATGGATTCACTTCATTTGTTCAATCAGTACATAAAAGAAAAGGATCATGTGAGATATTTTAGGGGTCATGCCTGGAAATTAAATTCATCTTTTTCATCTACATTCTATTGGCCATATCCCCAGCTGGCTACAGTGCACCTAGGAGATGTAGTCTTCCTGTGTATCTACAGTGTGCGGACCATAGACCATTGTCTCTGCTACAGTAGACAGTGAAAGAAGTGTCTTACCAGTTCTAGGAAGTTTTATACAAAAATAGGGTGAATTATGTATCCTTATGTAATCTCTGCTGGATTGTAAGCTCTCTGAGCCTGGGGACATGACTTGGTCATTTCTTACTTCCAGCTAGTGCTCAGTAAATAGTTTAAGGTAAATAGTAGGTTTTTTGTTTTGTTTTGGTTTGGTTTTTTGTGGTACGCGGGCCTCTCGCCACTGTGGCCTCTCCCATTGCGGAGCACAGGCTCCAGACGCACAGGCCCAGCGGCCATAGCTCACGGGCCCAGCCTTTCCACGACACATGGGATCCTCCTGGACCGGGGCACGAACCCGTGTCCCCTGCATCGGCAGGCGGACTCTCAACCACTGTGACACCAGGGAAGTCCTAAATAGTAGTTTTGTTAAGTAAATAAATCCAGAAAGCCTGGTAGATTCTGTATAATTTTATATTTATGGCATTTCAGTTTGGAAATAAGTCTGTCTAGTATTAAAGACAAAGCAAGTTGTAAAAGAAAGAATTCAGTGTGATCTTGAATACCTTTACACATTAGTTGAATAATAGAATCAATATAGCTTACTGTAGTTGAAACATTAGAAAAGTTTTGGACATTTTACTGGACCACATAAATTATGACCTTACTCCTTGGGCTGGAATTTGCTTAAAGATAATATAAATAAATATGGATTATATAAAATTCTAAAAAAGGAATCTAAGAGTATCTGTATAAAAAGATTTATCTACTCCTTGCCTCCAAAAAATATCTGAAAATGATTTCATTTTTCTAAGTATTCCTTTCCTTCCTAAATCTGGAATTTTAGAACTGAAAGATAAGAAGCTCCACTCTCCTAATTTTCTTCTGGTGGTCAAGAGAGAAATGAGAAGAATTTAGTTCATTTACCAAAAAAGTAAATAAATATTTTAAAATTTATTAGCACAAGAGGTGTAGCAGAACAGATAAGTATTGCAGGAAGTGGATATGGTAGCTTGGTGACCGGGTAGAAGAATCATCCAAGACAAAATGACAGACTCAGCAGCGGTTCACTGTTTGACAGTGAGATTTTGGACAATACCGTCAGGATAAAGTACTTTTCATGCTAAATTCATTTATAGGCCTCAGGCTTGGGGATGAAGTACTTTTCATGCTAAATTCATTTATAGGCCTCAGGCTTGGGGATGACTCAGACCACCGATGAGAATTATAGACAATGACATAATTTTGAAAGAAGATAATAGAGTGGAAGAAATGAGTAAATGTTTTTGTAAGTAACAGTGACAACAATAAAACAATAATAAAACCATTAAAATGGAAGGGTTACACTAGAATGTACTATAGATGTTGCTGTAGATATTTTTGCCATCTCTATGATTGATTCTGGTGAATCTTACTTCAGTTCGATACTTTTGTCACCTGTCTACAACACAGAATTAAAAAAAAAGAAAACTGATGTACAAAATACCAACAAAAATTATTGCTGAACATAGTTATTTCAACTTATTTGAAATATAATGGTCCCTGAACCTCAGTGAAGTTTGGAAACTGCTGGAAAACTATCGAGAAAGCAAATAGAGATATTTTAAAGGCATAGCTAAAAATAGGCGATTTTTTTAGACTTTAGATTCAGTACCATTTTCTTTAAAATTCAAAACCATATTTGTTAGAGTTCTGGCATAAGGCATCTGAGGAAGTTGCTGCCAGAAGATTTTTGCTCATCTCAAAACAAACAAACAAAAAAGAAAACAATAGGCTTGGTAATAGATACTGTTTGATGTGAGAGATTGGCTGTATATATTCAGTAGAAACGGAAATCAGTGGAAATTCTAAAATTTATGAAATAAAACACATTGTTGACTTTGTTTTTTCCAAATTGAAATTATTGGTTGGACTTAATGGCAGTTGGCTTCTTTATTTTTTTTTTAATTTTTTTGGCTTCTTTAAAGTAACTAAATTGACAACCAAAAAGTGAAAGCCTGTTTTTAAGTTCTTTTCATGTCTTTCACCACCTAAAACATATCTATGCATAATGAACTTTAAAATGCATGCTTTTTATATCCTCTGCCACAATTATCGTTTACAGATTTTAACTCTTATAAAGGATCTCTGAGAAATAATTTCTAAATACTGCTTACCCTGTGCACACGCATGTGCACACACACACACACACAGATACACACATTAAATGTGCATCAGGAAGATGTGTAAGGGTTATATCTTTATATTGACTGAGTTATTTAATATCGAAGATTAGTCTTTTTTCTATTTTTATTGAAATTAAGCAATATTTTAAAGGAGTCCTTTAGTCATCTGACACAATCTAAAATACCTTCATTTTCAATCTCTGTGGAGTTAAGCGGAAACCGGTGTACTGCCTTCTGCTTTCTTTCATGAATAGAATTTAGTTGTACTAAGGTAATGGTGCAAATTTACAATATCCATAAAAGCACCGTTATTGTATTGCTTTGCCTAATGCATTAGGAAAAGAAGACCACTTGGCAGACACCACATATCTACAAACAAACAAAATGCACTAAAATCAAAATTGCATTACTTTGTCAATAATTTGTGTTATAATTTTTATGGCAAAAATTAATAGAAAGGATTCCTTAAATAAAAATGGGTTTGACATTTTCCTTTTGTTGTTGCTGCCCTGATTGTATTTACATCCAGTCATTTATTGCCCATTAAAGAAGTAATGCTATGTTAATGTAAGGGGGAAAAAAATCAATGCTACTGAAATCAGTAGCTGTGGGGAAACAGTGCGGCAGCTGGTTTGCAAACAGTGAGCCCATATAGATCAATGAAATTACAAGCTGAATCTGCTGATGCTCACAAACTGCTCCAGCAGTGTGCTGTCTAACCTTTTTTCAAGTTCAAAAGCTCTAGAATCCCAGTGACAACTAAAGGGAAAGCAGGGCAAAGGCAACCAGGAGACAATGACAAGGCACCTGGAGTATTTTACTGTGATATGTGATGTTCTACTTTTGCATCTACCAGGGTAACTACATACCTTTAACCTGTAGAAAAGCCCTATAATCTATAAATGAGCCACATAGAGAGCTTTCACATCCCAGAAAATCTCTACCTTAAGAGGGTTCCTTGACCTGGAACATCAGAAGTCTCCATGATACTTCACAAATCTGCTTGTTGAGCTAAATTCCAGAAACTATTAATCTGTGAGATAATGTTGGGATTCTAGAATATATGATGTGTTGGGTTTGTTGACTTATTATGGTCTCTAAAGTTTTATTTATTATGAGATATTATTATATCCATTGAGCCTTAGCTTTTTGATAACAAATCACTGATCAGATACATTCACATTTAATATTTGAAAAAGACAACAAATTTTCCATCTCAATAAACTGATTTTTAGTGTCAATTTAAATGACAGTAGTAAGTGTTTTTCCCTATGAATATTGAATTTTCAAATTTTTTTTTAGTTAAGCCTTCCTTGGGCACTCAGGTGTATTTTAAATGTATTTCCTAAGACACACAAAAACTTTAACATAAGGAATGTTAACTGACACAAAGAGAGGGAAGTCAGTATTCACAGAAGAGAATCATAACAACTTGTTGATGAATTAAAAAGCAATAAACTAATTCTGTTTAAAACCAGAAGTGATCTTTGACATTGACACACGTAACGTGGTTTTTCTACCACCTGGACAGGATAAATGACTTACCCAAGATCACACATCTATTAAATGGTAATACTGGAACTTAGATCCAAACATTTCTAGGTCAATGGGCAGTGCTGTCCCCACCACATGATGCTACCGTTAACATTGATTTGGGTGGGAAAAAAGGAAGAGAATGTGGAAGGCAGAAGAAAGTAGAATGCAGATTTTCCTGGGAGGCTTTTATTCAAGTGTATACAGATATATATTTGTATATATAAGTGTATACAGATATATATTTATCCATAAAATCATATGGAATAAAGTTAATCATAACATATTATTCCTACTTAAATTCTTCTTAATCCAGTTGTTGACAAGAAGAACAAAAAGGTTTTTATCCCCTTCCTTCCTCTCTCCCTCCCTAAACCAATTAAAGAAAATGCAAAACAAAACTAGTGGTTATAGGGCCAACCTAAGGCAAGCCTGTCAGCAAGGCTGACCATACTCCATCTCCTCCTCAAATATGCACTGAGTAAAAATGTCCTGAGAGGCACAAGACGTGCTTTCGTTGAACCCTAGTTCAGTAATTATATTGATTTAAATCATTCTGTCTATCTCAATCCTCTAAGATAGTGACACCAGAGTGACATGATCTTTATGGGACTGGCTCATGATGTAATGGCAGAAATCTCAGCTAAATAACACAATTGGCAACTCTCATAATTCAGGCTCCTTATTCAAATCTACCTGGATTTTTATTCAAAATCACTTCTTTTGTATGATTCTTTAAAAATTAATACAATTTTTAGTGGATGAGATAAACAGGAGTTATATTCTTTTCCATATAAAGAATACTCACACGAGATAAATTGTTACATTTTAGGGTGTATACATTTAAAAATAATGTCAGCAATAAGCAGAGTATTGATGCTATCTCCTAAGTAATTTTAGAAAAGCTAAATATGAGCAATACCTATATTTTACCTATTAATATTTTAGGTAGTGTGACCCCTGCTAAACACACCAAGTGATACAATTAAAAATTATAATATTTTAAATATTCTCATATTTTCAAATTTTCAAAATATTTTCATTTCTTCATTTTGATATCCTAATGAATACTGTGAGGCAAGAAGATTGGATATTATCGGATATTATCCAGTTCAGAGAAGAATATGAAGAGGTCAAGTCAACTAATCAGAGATGAGAACTCAACTCTGGGGAACAACTCCATTATTTCATTATTGCCTCTCTTTTATACTTTGAGTTGCGATATATGAAGTAAGAAAAAAACTGAAGGATGAGGTGAAAAATTTGCTCCTCATACCGTATGAGTATACTTATGATTCTGACCCAGAAAGAAAAAGACACTCAGGGTCTTTAAACTCGGGTAATGGAGTAAGTTTACATTTCAAAAATAATTTTCCAGGACTTTTTAAAGAGCAATGTATTAACACGTGGCAGAGCATCACAGAGTTATTGCAAAGTCTTCACAAAGAAGACAAGAAATCATTAAATATACAATCGTGCTGTACTGTAGCTGTGGAGGATGGTTGATGAAGCAGATGGAAGTATCATGGAGTTTATTATATCTGCAACATGGGGGAAGTATTTCCAAGTAATTCTGCACCTGGCGAATGTCCTTTTTCCAGCTAAAAGCCAAATAATATCATCTCCTACCACCATCACCAAAGAGTAGAGACGTGCAGGGCAAGTGGACAAAGGGCAAAGAAAAAGCAGTGGGTATAGCTGACAGGCAAGATCTAGACAAAAACAAAATAATAAACTAAAGAGAACACAGTCAGGTACTTTCTTTTAATACATTAATGATTAATGGTTTTATAAGTTCTTAGGATTAGTTAATATTAGAGGTATATATATTATTTGTAATAGTAATTGGTATGTTTGCTTAAGTTGACTCTAGGTAAAATGTACATAATTCATTTCACAGTGTGGCTTTTTACTTATTCTCAGCTAATCCATCTGTTAACATTATACAGTTCTGAATTAACATAATCTATTAAGAATGGTAAAATAAAAGAGAGCTATCTGAATTGGGTAGAAACCATTATGTAATTGTAATCACAATTGCGATGTTGAACAGAAAAAGACAAGAAAAGCTGCCTTCTTTCAGCATGCTGCCTTAATAAGGACTCATCCTTTCCGATTGTGCCATTCTTCCTAGTTTTATAATATATAAATCATCAAGATTTTTTTTGATACTTTCTACATTACAAGACTCATTGCTTGAATGATTAAATTGAATGATGGTATGGATATATAGCTCTAACCAGTGTGTGTGTGTGTGTGTGTGTGTGTGTGTGTGTGCAAATAAACGTTGGTTAGAAATTGATTTAGATGTCACATTTATAGACTTAGTTCTTTTTAAAAATTTGTGTCAACTTTATATAAATATACTACATCTAATTTGATCATTTTTGACAGTTGTTTACACCCATGAAATACCTCCACAGTTAGATACAGACCATTTCCATCACACTCAATATTCCTTGCGTCCCATTGCCCTATTGCAGACCATTCCTCCTGTCACTCACAATTCCAGGCAAACATTGATTTTTTTTCAATTTTATATTGAAGTATAGCTGATTTACAATATTGTGTTAGTTTCAGGTGTACAGTAAAGTGATTCAGTTATACATATACATATATCCATTCTTTTTCAGATTCTTTTCCCATAAACGTTATTACAGAATATTGAGCAGAGTTTCCTGTGCTATACAATAGATCCTTGTTGATTACCTATTTTATATATAGTAGTGTGTATATGTTAATCCCCAAATCCTAATTTATTCCTCTCCCTGACCTTTCCCCTTTGGTAAACATAAGTTTGTTTTGGAGGTCTGTGAATCTGTTTTGTAAATAAGTTCATTTGTATCATTTTTTTTTTTTTAGATTCCACATATAAGTGATATCATGTGACATTTGTCTTCCAGTGTCTGACTTACTTCATTTAGTATGATAATCACTAGGTCCATCCATGTTGCTGCAAATGGCATTATTTCATTCTTTTTTATGGCTGAGTAATATTCTATTGTATATATGTAATACATCTTCTTTATCCATTCCTCTATCAATGGACATTTAGGTTGCTTCCATGTCTTGCTATTGTAAATAGTGCTGCAGTGAACACTAGGGTGCATGTATCTTTTTGAGTTATGGTTTTCTCTGGATATATGCCTAGGAGTAGGATTGCAGGATCATATGGTAGTTCTATTTTAGTTTTTTTAAGGAACCTCCATACTGTTTTTCATAGTGGTTGTACCAATTTATATTCCCACCAACAGTGTAGGAGGGTTCCCTTTACTCCACACCCTCTCCAGCATTTATTGTTTGTAGACTTTTTGATGATGGCCATTGTGACTGGTATGAGTTGATATCTCACTGTAGTTTTGATTATTAAATTAAGGTTATGCATTTTAGGAAAGAATACTATAGAGGTGATTTGTCCTTTGCAGTCTATCATATCAGGGGGTGCATGATGCTGATATATCTTATCATATTAACCATGATCACTTGATTAAGTTAGTGTCTGCTGGGTTTCTCCATTGTTATTTTTGTTTTTAATAGATAAATATCTTGGAGGATACATTATTATTTAATGTAATTATTAATATCCTGAATTTATGTCTATTATTTTCTCTTTTTCCTTATTTTATTGGGGGGGCATTCTTTTTCTTTTGCCTTTGGATTATTTTAATACTTTTTCCATCTAGTTTATTTTTTGGCTTTTGTGTGTGTGGTGTATGTGTGATAGTACCATGATTTCGTGTTGTCAGTGTTTTGCACTTTGGCTATTCTAATAGGCATGCAGTGGTATCTTATCATTGTTTTCTTTTCTTTTCTTTTTTTAATATTTATTTATCTATTTGGCTGTGCTGGGTCTTTAGTTGTGGCACGTGGGATCTTCGTTGCCATGCGAAGGATCTTTGTTGTGGTGTGCAGGATCTTTAGTTGCAGCATGTGGGATGTTTCAGTTGCGGCATGTGGGCTCTAGTTCCCTGACCAGGGATTGAACCCGGGCCCCCTGCACTGGGAGTGCAGAGTCTTAACCACTGGACCACCAGGGAAGTCCCTCATTGTTATTTTTATTTGCATTTTCCTAATGACATATAAGGTGGAGCATATTTTCATATAATTATTTGTCAACTGTATATCTACTTTCATAAGGTATCTGTTCAGGTCTTTTGCTCATTTTTAAATCAGATTGTTATTTTCATTTTTATTGAATTAAATATTATATTTTTTAATTCGAAAATTTTATTAGGTTTATTTTGTATTTCTAAGCTAAAATTTCCTATCTTTTCATCCATTACAGGCATATTTTCCTTTACCTCAGTGAGCACATTTCTAATAGCTGCTGTAAAATCTTTGACAATTTCAACAACTGGGCCATCTTGCAGTTGACTTATACTTATTTGTTTCTTGCTTGAGACTGTCATAGTTTCCTAGTTCTTTGAATATAGAATAATTACACATAGCTTCCTGGATGTTGGACATGTCATGTTTTGGATCCTCTGGATTCTGCTCTATTTTTCAAAGAGTGGTATTGTTTTGTTTTTAAAAGCAATTAGCTTGATTAGACGCAAACTTCAAACCTTGTCCCACTTGTGGTGGGCAGCAGCTTTGATCACTGACTCTTTTCTTTACTGTATTCCCCCTTACTCTCTGGTTGCCCTAGTCGTGCATGTCCTTCCTCTGGTTCAACTAGCCAGAAAACATGGTGACTATTAGAGTTTTAGCAACCCTTCTCCACTGGTGTAACTGTGAATGCCCTCAGGGCAAAGCTACAAAAACAGGGCACTCTATGCCAGTCGCTTTTTCCAAGTTTCACCTTCCCTGTACAATCCATCTGCTTTGTTTACTTTCCAGAGCCCTAGAATGTTAGGTTTTTTCCTTTGTTTTTTTTTTCTCTATTTTGTTTGTTTCTCCCTGTGAATCTTTAGTTGTAATCTACAGGAGTGCAGGAAGTTTTATATCACAAGCATACTCCTCCATAAAAGTAGCAGAGCCTTAGGCCATTTAATTCTTGATGACAGACATGTATCTTACTCAAAGAAATAAAAGGATGCTTGGGATAGCTGAAATGCTCTGCTGCCTGACATATGAATATGATTATGATTATATTTCTATTAACAGACATTGAATATCTCTAACAAGTGAATGCAGTTGATAGTCATCTTAATCAGGGAAGATTATTTTACAAAACAAAGCTCCAAGGGAGAAAAAAATGGAGCAGTTTGAGAATGAGTAGTTTTTGCTTGGCAACATATAATTTGAATAAACTCTCATGGCTGAGAAATGAGAGATGATAGAGCTAAGTCACTCTGATCTATATAGCCTTCCAAATTTTTTATGTTTGTCACATTTTATTTCTTATCTCATATGATAACCATCTGAATCTTAAGTTGCTTCTACTGGTGACTAAAACTGAGGAGGCAGTATTGTGTAGTGAATAAGTCAGATTTTTATATTCACATTACAGCTCCACCACTTCCTAGTTCTGTGACCCTGGGTAGGTTACCTAATTTCCTATACTGAAATTTTCTCATCTTTAAAATGGGGGTAATAGTGCTACTTGCCTCATAAGATTCTTATAAAGAAATTAATGTATATTCAGATTTTAGAAAGTGCTTGGCACATAAAAAAATCCCATTATTAATTATTATTTTAACCTTAGAAATATCAAGATTATAGATATGTCCTAAAAATTTCAAATAGGCAAGGGGACTCATGGAGAAGAGCACAACATGGAGAGAATGGCAATACTCATAGTAGACCTACCACATTTAGATATTGATGGGGGTAAATTTATTATTATTTAAGTTTAGTCTTAGCGTTTCTCTTTTTTTCTATATTATTTTGCATTACTTTTCTTTTTAAAATAGAGATCCCTCTTCATGGAATTATCTTCTTTTTCTTCTCTGCCTGGAAAACTCCTTTGATGTATACCTTCAAAAACTTACCTTTACCATGTAGCTCAAATGACCCCCAGAAGGCAGAATAATATAGGGAGTTAGTAAAAATTTTAGAATTAGACAGATTTTGAATATTAGCAATATCACTCATAAGATGTGGACAGGATACGTAATATGTTGAGCCTTATCCTCATCTAAAAATGAGGGGAAAGACTGTCTATGTAAAAGGAAGGTGATGAAATTTAAATAAGATGGCTTTTGTTGAGTGCTTAATCAGGATCTGGAACATATTAGGTACCCAATAACAGTGAATTCCCTTCTCTTTCCTCATTTCCTTCTCCTATGAAGTCTTCCTGAACACTGCCAAGAAGATCACATCTGTCCCTCCTCTAGTCTGTCATTCAGTCTTCAGCATACTCCATTAATATATCTTTCTTTACCACTGTGTATTCTTCTCCTTGAGGGTGGAGACGTACATGTTTCATATCTATCTGTACACCTAACATAGCACCTGAGCCATTGTAGACTGTCTAAATGTTTGTTTGTTTATAGAATGAATAAAAATACTATTAACTTGAATTTTATTTGAATATATAATTTTCACTTATTAATTAAAACCCTCAGAGTAGATAAAAGAGCATTTGAATCAAATGTAATACTGTAGAGGAAAACAAATATGAGGACTTTTGTCTTATTCTGACATTTTTTTAAAGTAATGAAAACATCCCCATGACCAGAAATACTCAGGAATAATTCCTCTTGACTGCAGTAAGTACCTACTTTTGAGGAATAGAAAGCTGATGAGCTGCAGGCTTCCCTGCTGCTAAATTCATCTAACAAGGCACTCCTGATGTGTTCTGATTTTAAGGCCAATGGGAACTCTATAGATTGGCTTGCTTCTCTCTTTCCTGAAAAAGAGAGGACTTTGAGCTGTGCATATTTATGTTGGTAAAAAAATTCTGGTGTGAAATGGGAATCCAAGAATCCAGCCTAAGCCATCACAAACAGTAATAAAGTGAATTTGTACACATATTGCCTTTGGTGCTTTTAGGATGAGGTCTGCATAGCTTAGGTAAGGCTGAAAAATCAGTAGTTATCTGCACCTCTGGACCTTGTAGTTATGACCTTTCCTGTGTTTTGAACAAGACAATTGAGAGACATTGGGTTCTTTGAATGGATTAATCCCTTGGAATACCTTATGTGGTTGGGAATTGAAACAATGGTATCAGAAATGCCAAAAATGATTGGGGCAAACCTTGCCAAATACTAAATACAAACAAAATGGTCTTTTTATTTGTTTGTAGAAGTAACTGAGCAAAAAGACTTAGGCTTTCTCCTGAGGAAGCTGGACAAATGCTACCAGCTGAGCGAAAACAGCAGGATGACTCAACTCCAATTGCTACATTTTACATCAAGGAAAGCGGTATGCAAATAGAAAAGATAGAAGTGACACAAAGGAGGGAAATCAAACTTAAGACTGGGACAAAGATGCAAGAGCACATCCAGCTGTAACATGTGAATAATACTCCTAAATCAGATAGACATGTTTCATTCTAGGATATTAAAAACACATAAAGATAGGATCACAGTAACATTATCATTACACTATTAGGAATAATGGAAAGTCAGAAAGGTAATGACCCAGGTAAGAAAGTGTTAAGAAGAGGATAAGGTGAACTGTAGAAACCACAGCTTGTAAACTTTGATGATGTAATTTGGCAGAATTCTGTTCTTTACTGTTAATCAGATGGTTACTAACCTCCTAGGAAAAAGAAAGCAGCATTAATTAGAAACTACTATGGGTATATTGAAAACATTTTATTTGTAAATCAAAAAAATTCTATTGGCATGCAGTGTGGAAAGTTTTCTCCATAATGTGCCAATGGACAAATTATCATGTTGAAGACAAGGACAGTGAATTTGTAGCCAGCATCACAATACATTATGACATTTAGAAATAATGTATTTGTTAAGAGCAAGGAATCTGCAGTCAGGTAGACCTGAGTTTGAATTCTGTATCTGACCCTTAATACCTGTGTGATCTTGAGGAATATGCTTAAAGTTGCTAAGTCTGATAAATGGAGATGGCAATAGTGGCAACCTCCTAGAGTTGTTGAGAAGATTAACTGGCTGACACATAGTAAGAGCATGATACATATTAGCTTAGAGGGGTCATGTGGTGGAGACACACAAAGACTACTACTCTGAAGGCACACAGAGGGGCAACTAATCCTTGGGTGGACTGAGTCAGAGTTGGCCAGGGAAGGAGAAGCACAGGGACAGCACTGGGAGCACATGTACACAGGCACAGGGGTAATAGAGCTGATGGATTTCCTTAAATGCAAATAGTAGTTACTCCAGGCAGTTTTAGCTTGGAAAAAGGAAATAACTGAGGAGACAAAGGGATGGTGAAGGATGAGTCTGGGCAGGGAGGCAGGGGTCAGCTCACAATGGGCCTTACATGTCATTTTAGGAGTATAGAAGCTATGCTAAGCATATGCTATGATAGGAGGATGAGGGACAACTTGAGATAGTGGACGTAATTAATATGTAAACTTGTTCAAACCACCTACGCCAATGTTCTAGGTACTTGGAAACATTTTAGTAAATATAACATTAAATGTTTAGTGGCTAGTTGATTGAAATGGAATAGCTATGCCGATTCTTCACTGAAACCGGCATATACTCAAAGAAGCACCTCATCAACATGCTCAGTAGATCAAGAGGTAATTATTTCCCCAAAACTTTAAACAAATCCTACTTTTGGTATTATCTTCAGTTTCATCTTTGTTTATGAATGTTACCATTTCCAAATGTAAATGATGGCATTTGGTAAAGTCCCTGCAAGAGGTTTTGCACCTGACATGGTTCTGAACCTTATGCAGCACACACTTATATGCTAGACTGAAAAGAGAAAAAGACATTAGTGACTTTTAAGAAAGATCACTATGCAAGACAAAAACCAATCTTCTTGAGTGTTTTCTTTTTTTTTTTTTTTTTGCTTCAAAGGGAGCCTTTGAATCCTAGCACCTACTTTGAATCCCTTTAAGATGGCATCAAAATTGAAAGCATTTGGTTTGCATCTTGCAAGTGACTCTGAGTCCTTTAAACTTTGGGAATGAAAGCAAAGAAAGGGAGTGATATTAATCTTATTTTGGGGATATTTTTGTATTATCATATCTTTTTTTGAAAATATCTGGATGAATACATTATTCAAAAGAATTGTTCATGACATTGACAGTGGTATAAGTGAACTATGGCTGAAATAGTGAAGCAGGAAAATGGGGGACAGTTAAATGATCTTTATCCCTATACTCAGTATCTGTTCTTTCCACTTCCTTGACTTGCATACCCTGTCTTCCTGAAACTGAAAAGCACTGAAAGGAATGCATTTGAATTAATGTTAATTCCGAAGTTTTATACGGTGAGTCAGCTTTTCAATAATGAAGTTCATATGCAAAGGATATAGTGGAGTCTTCATCTCTTCTTTCAACTGAGATAAAAGATTGTAACTGCTTATCTTGTGTTAATCCTAGCAGTGCTTTTTGTTTTCTTTACTACTGTTTACATTTTGGGCTTTAGCCATAAATGTGAGAATTTTAAAATCTAACTTTTATAAATTAAATATTAAGTTCTTGAGCTAAAAGACTTAGATTTGATTCTTACTGTTTCAAGTTTTGACTTTCAATAAAGTAATAGCTTTCTAAACTCTAAACCTTTCTACCATAAAATAGGCCATGGATGGGATCATAGGCTTGGAGTCTGAGAGCCTTGGTTCACATCTCTAAAGGGGTAATTGTGTGATCTGTAAAGGTTTAAAGATTATTTTGAGGGTAACTAGCCTAATATAACTTATTTAATAACACATAGTAAGTGTTCGAGGAAAAGTTACAATAATGATAGTAATAGCTGCTCATCTCACTTCCCAGGTTAACTGCACAGATTTGAGAATTGTATGAAATATGTGATGTGAGATGGAATGTATCAGAAAAATACTCAAAGCGAGAAGGTGCTAAATAAATATTTGATGAATGAATGGATTAAAATCAAATGTACTAAAAATTGGACAGTATTTGCCTTCTTTGCTCAGAATCTGTTATGGGGTAATAATAATTGGCAGAGCATCAAAAATCTTTAGTTCAACATCTGATGTTGAATGACTTGAGGCAAAATAATTACACCTTCTAAGACTCAGTTTCGTTTTCTGTTAAATGATAATAATAGTACACTTCATGGGATTATTGTTTCAGATACTACAACATTAAATTATTATTCACCAGTCTTTTGGGGAAAGATACTGTGAGCAATTAGATGTATTTGAACTGTTATTTTTAAATAGCAAACATATTATTAGGGATAGAAATTATTTATGAAGTTTTTCAAATTTAATAAAGGTTTAGAATTGGACTAATCAGCTATTTCATTTTGTTATTAAAGCATTTTTGAGGAGAATGCAATTAGTTGTTACCCATTCTGAACTATTAGGATTTGTACGCAAGTGACTTGCACTGTGAGAATTTTAGGGTAAATTAGAATTATACACAGATCTTATTTTCATACAGCAACTAGAGGTGATTCTGATTTATTACAACACTGAGGATTTAATTATAGTTAAAAGGACTAAGTACCATATAGCCCATGTGACATTCTCAAGTGTATATTCACAATACATCCACAGAACTGGTGGCGGGGGCGCAGGTGGACTATGGATGACTTGTTTGAAGTTTAGCAAGTCCTGGATTACATCACAGTGCCTCATCCCTGGCACAGTTGCCTTTCACCTAACAGCTGCCACCTGTGGTCTGGCTCAGTGCTGCTCTCCAGTGGTCTGTGCTGTTTCTCACCCAAATAATCATGGATTAGGCTGTTTTTCTGTTGTTTGAAATTCTATCAATAGTCTCATATTACAGTTGCTGCATGGAGTCCCCCATGTGATCCAGTACTGAACATGAAAACATTTATTGTAATTCATTGGGGATTACACACTCAAAATGAAGGACAATAAGTGCTTTATATCCCTCCCAGTTGTCCTTTGTTTTTGCTGAAATCAGTGGAAATCAATGAACAAACCACCTAATGAATATTTACTGAGTGCCTAGTTTGAGTTTGTGCCAGACCTGTGCTAGGTATTTTTCATGGATTGTTTTGAAATGATTATATTATTCCTTTTAAGTTTGGATTATTTTTTTACGGGCTCAGGTTGGTTGGCTGTTTGAGCAGTTTTCATCAACTGGAGTTATGCATTTGGGTATTGGCAGACAACCTTATTGCCTCACACTCTTGTTGTATATACTGAATAGGTCAGCAATCCAGCTGTTTGTTGAGTCTTCACTGGGATTCCCTAGAAAACAGCCTTTGGAGGAAATGCTCACTTTTTAACCCTTTAAGGAGGTGTGAAGGTTGGTTTGAAATCTAAGAACAGCATGAACAGGAAGAAAAGGAGAGTGGGGCAGGAAAGGAGGGAAGCAAATACTATCATGCCCTGTATCACCAAGATTGGACAGTTCATAGATATCCATAGCCAGTCGCTTGATCCTGCGACACTCTTATGTCAGGCTTTAGGGAACCACTGTAGTTTTGGGAAAAGACAGTTGGTGGTGTGAAAAGGGAGAGAAATTTCTTTGCCAGATCCTTCTATTTTCCTGCACTCATTGGTACAAGTTCAATCAAGTAACTCGGCTGAACTATTGTAGCTCAAGTCTCACTGTGGAGCCACTCTGAGGAGCTGTGAGTGCTTAACACTCCCTCACTTCTGGTGGTGTTAGCCAGCCCCTCCTAGTAATCACTGGGGAAGCCTGGCCCCATGTCCAGGAGCACTGTACTTCTGAGACTGGGTACCAGACCACTAGCGTGTTTTCATCTTTATTTGGCTGTAGAGGACATCATCAAAAGCCATGCCCGAGCCTGGTCCTGACCGTGGAGAAGCTGCCACAGCTGGCTGGGGCTCTTAATCAAGCAAGCCTCCAAGTTTCAAGGGCCAGTTGGGACCAAGAAAATCTGGAGAACCATGTAAATTGGGTTGGATATAATTGGACTTTTAATGGAGCTGGTATAGAGTATTATTCAAATCAGAAATTGACATTTATTGAGGATCTACCTTATACCAAGCTCTATGTGAAACTTTTCTCCCACATGTGTTGTCTAATAAGCATATTAATTTTTATATGTTAGTAGGATTTAAATAAATGTGAACCTATGAAGATTTTTTAAGACCAAACTGACACCGAAGACACTTCGCCATCCCATATTTCCACAATCCTATTTAACTTAGTCATACCTTTCATATCCATGTAGAGCTAATTATCTTTCTTCTGTTAATTATTTGGGAATTAGATGTGTGAGGCCTGGCCTCTCCCCAGTGACTCCATCTCTAGCTCTGGCGACTTGCTATTTGTGCTGTGTATACACACTCATATTTCCTGACTTACTGAAACCTGCAACAACCCCATCTCAACTCCTGAAAGTTACCTGCCTCTGATCTTTTCTTCCACAACCCCTCTCTTCTGCCTAACCTTCTCCCTTCTCAGTGGAGTGGGAGTCCTTTCTGCCCAAGACTGATCTCTCTACCCATGTCCTGGCTTCCACCCTCCTATCCTCTCGCCCTCCTGCTGGATGTTTCCTTTCAGTGTAGGCGGTGGCAGACATCACTGTCTATCTCAACTCCTCCCTCCCGCACAGTCAGTGCCTTGCTACTTCTTGCTAGCATAGCAGAGCCCAAGTTTTATCAGGGGTTTATCTTTTGCTGTTTTGTGTTCAGAGAAGGTGCTGTGCTCTGATCTGTAGACTCAGGAGTATGGCTTGGTATTTATTGCACACCCACCCACCTTGCTAACAATTGGTCTAGCGCTGAGCACAGTGATACTATTTTGAACATTGAGAATGAGAGGAGGTTTCCTGGATGATACTGGAAGAGTTTCTTCACCTCACAAAGAGATAGAAAACATTTCCCCTCTCCTTTTAAAATTTTGCTTCTGGTTATTGCTCTTTGAGGGTTTAATGCTTGAAGCTGCTGTAACCATCTCATAATACAAGGGGACAAGCCTGAGGACAAACTCCAAATGGTGAAAATGACAAAACAGAAAGATGAAAAGACCTGCATCCTTGATATCATTTTACTGAATTAAACAATCCTGAATCTACCCTACCCACCCTGTTGATAGGTGAGATTTAAAAAATAGCTTTATTCTTTAATAGCTGTTTTTCATCTTCTTTTTGCTCTTATACTAAATGAGGTTTGTCATCTGCCCCATATGTCTTCTGAAACTCTTCTCAGTCAGGTCACAATAACCATTCAATTGACAAAACAACTGACAGTTTTTAATCCTTATCTTGCTTGACCTCTCCATTTCATCACTGACCTCTCCCTACATGAAATGCTATCCTTCCTTGGATTCAATTTAGCAGCTCTCTCCTGCTTTACTTCCTATTTTTCTGGTCACTCCTCAGGCTCTTTTAAAAATTGTTTTGAAATATTTCAAACAAACTCAAAGTGCGAAAAATAACATAACAGACAGTGTGTTCTTACTAGCTAGATTTAACAAATGTTAACAACTAGTCATCTTTGTTTTGGAGCTTTTTAGATTCAGTCTTCTTTTCCTTCACCTGTCCTTAAAGATGCCTTCTCCAGAGTTCTCCTACTTTTTTTGTTTGTTTGTTTTTTTAACCCATGCCTTCTTGGGTGATTTTATCCATACTAATGGCCTTACATAGATTTCCTCATCTAAGACTACCTTCCTGAATTCAGAACCAATGGATCTTAGGCATCTTCACATCAATATCCCACAGATACTTTAAAATCAGTACATGTCTCAGTCAAGAGTGGGGTGTCCACAGAAGTTCAGCAACAGAACAGGAGCTGCATTTCAGGAGAGTGACCCTGAAGGGACTATGTTCTCCATTCAAAACTCCAGCACCTTCACAGTGGCTCTTGTTCTAAGGATACAGCCCCAGGCTCTCTCCAGCATGGCTGTCTGCCTCAGACACTTGATATAGAGAAGTCACGGGCATCTTACCTTGACGCCTGGATCAATTAGAGCTGTTTGTCTTGCTCTGAGTAAGCCTCTACTCACTGAGTAGCTTTATGGTCAGAAAATAACTCCATCCTGGCTGTGAAAGCCTGAGCATATGGAGATTTTAATCTATTAGAATCATCTTTTATCAGTCAGCTTTTAATGGAGTGAGTTCTCAAGGTTCTGATGGGGACTGTAATAGCAGCACTGTGTTGTTTGATGCACTTTATAGATCTCATCCATGCATTTAATCAGTGCTTATTGTATGTTTATCATACATTATTATGTACTATTCTGGGTAATAGGAATATGGCAGTTATCTCCATGAAGTTGAGAGTCTGGTGAGGAAGGCTAATTTATAAAATCATCACTCAAATAAATAAAACAATATACCCATGACTATGGATATGTAAAACAGGTGACCTGACAGAATTTAGGTCATGGAAAAATTGAGTGTGTGCTAAAAATTTGATCATGACTTGGGGTTAACCAGGAAAAAGTGTATGTGTGTCGGGAAAGGAGAGACATAGTCCAAGAGGAAACAATTTATGCTAAGGTCCTGTGACAAGAGAGTTTCTAACACATCTGTATTCTTTCACTTTGAATTCTCAAAGTTAATGTCTAAGAGATTTAAGTCCTGTGAATACTCTGAAAAAAGAAAAAAAAAGTGCTGTGCTCAAATAAGTTTGAAATCCACTTACATGTTAACCTTTTCCCTCTTTTTGGGGATTCACAAGGTGTTTTAACCTACTAAAGATTGAAAAATTATGGAGTAAAGAAGCATATTTAACTTTATTTAATCAAGTATGTCCACATGTTCCAAAATTATTTAACCATGAAACTCCCCTTTTCCCCTGGCATTAATACTTATTCACCTGGGGTAAAACTAGTTCTTTCAAAAAAGCAAACAGGGGCTTCCCTGGTGGCGCAGTGGTTGAGAGTCCGCCTGCCGATGCAGGGGACACGGGTTCGTGCCCTGGTCCGGGAGGATCCCACATGTGGAGCGGCTGGGCCGCTGAGCCTGCGTGTCCGGAGCCTGTGCTCCGCAATGGGAGACGCCACAACTGTGAGAGGCCCGCATAACGCAAAAAAAAAAAAAAAAAAAAAAGCAAACAAACAAAAAGCCCCCTCTGGGCTACCTTATTCCAGGATCAGTGATTGCCTAGCTCTTCAATGTGGGACATCACAGGCCAGTGCTGTGCCTGAGTAAGTTCAGAGAGCAAGGAAAGCAGTTGGAGTTGCAGCTGCGGTTCTAGTTGATGCACAAAACTAGGGGCTCTGGTGAGAACCTCCTAACCAGTCATTTCGGCACAGCTTTTTTGGCTCTCCTGCTCCTGGGGTACACTGGCTAAATATTCTCTCCTTCTTCAGTCAGAAATACCTCATCTACACCAAGGATTAGCAACTTTTTTCTGAAAAGATCAGACAGTAAACAGTTTAGGCTACTGGGCCATGGGACGTTCTTGCAGCTACTCAGACCTGCTATTGTAGTTTGAAAGCAGTCATGGACAACAAGTGAATGGCCATAGCTATGTTCCAATAAAAATGTATTCGTATTCACAAAAGCAGAGCGCCCACTAGCAGGCCACAGTTTGCTGACTCCAAGTCCAGACTCTTCCTGAAAGCAATTCTAGTTGGAATTTCTTCACTTTCTAATGCCATTTTGCATCTCAATCATATCTTCCTTGTGAATTACACATCATAACATGACAAATAGTCACTTTCTTCCTGAAGGATGGTGAATACTGTGTGAAAGACTTCACAGGGACTTGGTAGGGCAACCTACTTTCACCTCAGTTTTCTCAGATAGTTCCAAAATTTTCTTTTTGATTGTTTCTATGAGAGATCCAACTTTGTGAAGATAAGATTTGGTTGGATATACAGGTTGTTCTAAAATTAGCTCACATATATTGTTTCAAGAACAGGTTTCAGCATGCTGACTACAAGCCACAATCACATAATAACCTGCATTTTCTTCAATCTTCTAGCTGTGGAATCTTGAACCATAGTTAACTCCTGACTCAGTAGAGGTTACTCAAAGCCAAAAAAACCCCACTAAAATACATACATACATATGTTTTATATATATATATATATATGCATAAAATAACGTCCCTATCTGTACACTCCTAACCACTCAAAACAACTCTTATACAGCAATACCAAGCACTTTACTTGCAATATGCATTGAGATAACAGAGGAAAACAATTTTAATTTCCTGCTTTTCCACAACCTATCATGGTCTGTTATGATTCCAAGACTTTATGATATTCACTGACCCCAACTGTACCCTAAGAGCCATGGCAGAGCTTTAGCTAGATTCTGCCCTGAGGACAGTGAAGCTGCTGGATAAGGTCAGCCATGGGATATCAGCTTATTAAACAGATGTGACCCTGTTTCTTACTTTGCTGTATGTCTTGGTCTTCTTTTAGTTGGTGTCCACTACCATTTGTACCACAGTCTTAACTGTTATGTCAACCGCTTTTAGAGAAGTGCTCAGAGGGAGTGATTGCTTTGCCTGCTTCTCACCTTGGTTCTGCCTTTGTGCCACCACCATGTCCATGTTCTATCTGAGAGTCCTTTATCATAGCCCTGTCTCTGGAACCAGCTTCTGTGTGTGTTTGTCTTTCAGGTTGTTAGAAAAATAGGGCCCCAGTAATCTCACATAATTGGGGCTTATTCTAAGAATGAGACAAAAGCTCTCATACTCAGCCATTTCAATGCCTCCCTGTCTGATTCTTTCCCTTGGTCTCTTAATCTCTTTATCTGTTACACTTTCCAACTCTCTATGCAAGGAGGACATGATCATTCAGTATATTCACCATCTGATATGGAGCACTAATTTTCATTGGCATTTGGGTTAGACAGTGGAAGTGTTATTCTTGAAAGCACATGACTTTGCTGGTCATAAAGACTAGCCTGATATTGCTTTTCTAAGAAGGAGGTGCAGTTGGGAGTGTAATCAGCTGATTCTTGAAGACTTTGAAATCTGACCGATTAAGATATAGACATATAATAAATGAATTCAGAGAAGAGATACTTAAAGAAATGAAAAAAGAAAAGAATAAAGTTTCAAGGAAAAAATTATAAATGGCCCCAGCAACAGTAGCCAGTAACATACTAACTGCTCAGTTCAATTTATTGATTTGGACTTTTTACAAAATTTGACTTTATTCAAGATGCCGCCTTCCCTTGATTTCCTTCTTCCTCTTTATCTTCTCATCCTTATTTAAGGATTCTTCATCTCAATTCATAAAGGCTTGTGCCCCCACCCCCAGGGTACTCTTGGACCCCTGTGGGTCTCACATTGTCCTTGGAAAGCAAATCCGCTATTCGCTTTATGATGATGATGATTCTAGCTGGATCTATAGCTCCAGTTAGAATATCTCTTGAATTCTAGTTCCATAAATTTAGCTTTTGGTTGACGTTATTATCTAGATGCCTGGAACTTGAATCCAATATAAGAAACCAGCAAAAACTGGATTTTATCTTTTTCATAAACCAATAGTCCTCAATAGAGGATGATTTGGCCCCCAGGGGATATTAGGCAATGTCCAGAAGCATTTCCATAACTGGGGTGGGGAGTAGAGAGTGTGCTACTGGTATCTAATGCATAGAGGTCAGGGATGGTGCTAAACATTCTACAATGCACAAGATAGTCTCCCAGAACGAAGAATTAATAGTATCAATAGTGCCAAGGTTAAGAAACGCTGCTATTTCCTATTTCACATATTTCACACAAAACCTGTTTCCCATTGTGTATGGGAATAGCATGACTATCTGCCATGTCACATAAGCTAGAAATCTACAAGTCATAAAGCAGGAGCCCTCAGAGGCAAGCCTCCTGTGTAGAATCCCATCATTGCCACTTACCAGCTGTGTGACTTTTGGCAAGTTACCTAACCTGTATTGCTTGGCACCTAGTAGTGCTCAGTAAATATCATTTATTTATGTTATTATTATACTGGCTCTTCCTGACCAATCCCTCCTTCCTCACTTTTTAATCACCTTCACTGTTAATACCTTAATTTGGATCATCATTTTTCTTAAATAATGCAATAATTTTTTATAAATGATCAGTCTTACCCTGTGTAAATTCATCCTCTATATGCTCACTACAAGGTGCTCTTTCTAAAGCACAGTATTGATCATGTCACTCTCCAATTTAAAATCCTTCAGAAATTTTCGCTGTTTGTAGGAGAAAGTCTGACTTCCTTGACATAGCATAAATAGCTAGCGAGAATAATTTATCTACAGACATTATTATTTTTATCACTTACCTACACTCCTCCTGTAGCTTGTACTCCAAGTTTGCTGAACTACTTATTACCTGGATTCACCAAGTTGAAATTTTTTTCACAGAAAACCAGAATAAATGACCAGAATGAAATGAATGTCATTCACTTAAAAAATAATGTATTGAGTTAAATATAATGACAACTGTTATGATAGTAAAGTTAGATAAAAAATGATCTCTGCATTCAAAGAATTTAAATTCTCAATCTTTCCTGCTTATTATGATTTAACTACTATAGTTTTAAATTTAATTTTCTAATTTGTCTTCCCAGATTTATTTTGTAGAAGCGTTCATTTGTTTCTTAGAAGTTTACGACTGTGATATTAATAACATGGGAGATGTGAATTAATTTTTTAAGGTGGCAACACTCCAGGCAAATGGCTGTAGCTCTGCAGGAGAGTTCCCTGAGGGCTGTGGTCTCATGGCTGATTATTAACACCCCATAATATGTCCATAGAGAAAGAGTTCTGTACAAATTTGGGCCTGTATTTTCTACCTAACATAAGACTTACTGAGACTACCCAGAGCTACAGATTTAGTTATTTTCTTAGTACATCACATCAATTAGTTGCTTTTGGTCACTTTTACATTTTTTCAATGGGACTAAAGTGAATCATCTGTCATTTTTCCTCTTACAAATCACTTCTGAATAGGTACACTGCTAATATTTGATCTAGGCACCTGGCCAAGATCCACCAAGCTATCGGTGAACTTGAAAGGTGACCAGGGACCTGATGTTGACGCTGTTTCATTGCATGAGAGCAAATGATCAATTTAACATTTCTGAGATTAATGACTATTTTCTTGGTGTTATAAGGCCACCAGTGAGAGTTTGCATTTTAATTCTGTAGTGCTTAATATATTTGGCAATATAGCTGTAGATTTAAATAAAATATATTTTAAAAATACATTACACTCTAAAATTTAATCTGCTTTAAAATTGTTATAAACTCTTTGAAATGTGTCTCTGATGATGCTACATAAATTGTCAAAAATTAAAAAAAATAGTGATATGAAAAGTGACAATCCATTCTTAAACCAACTCCATGTTATCATAAACACTATATAAAATCAGGGAGTCTTGGTAATTACCCATTATGCTTCAGAATCTGAATGATTTAGGAGCAGATTAATTTAACTTAAAACTCATCCCCCTTATACCCTGTATTTTAACTCCATAAACATGATTCACTTTTGTTTAGGTTAATACTTAATATTAGCAGAACAACCAAAATGACAGAGTACCTTGTATGCTGTCTTTATTGTCCTTTATGTATCTTGCAGTATAAGTGAAATTGACATTATTATTATTATTATTTTCCCGGTACGCGGGCCTCTCACTGTTGTGGCCTCTCCCGTTGCGGAGCACAGGCTCCGGACGTGCAGGCTCAGCGGCCATGTCTCACGGGCCCAGCCGCTCCGCGGCACGTGGGATCTTCCCGGACCGGGGCACGAACCCGTGTCCCCTGCATCGGCAGGTGGACTCTCAACCACTGTGCCACCAGGGAAGCCCTGACATTATTATTAAATGAGATCTCATACATAATTAAATGTTTTCTAATAACAGTAGTCTTATTAATATCTTTGGCATCATTAATTTAGTTTTTCTTCCCTTTTTCATTAATTTGAAACAACCTCTTTTAGTATCTGTGAACACTTCCAGAACTGTCAAACTTTTCTTCAGCCAACCTTCAAAGGTCAAAAGTAGCTGTGACACCTAAAATTCAAATGTATCAATAATTAGTTTGAGATTTACAGGAATTGTATGCCAGTCTTCCAGTAGCTTAGTAGTGACATGGTATCTAACCTTTGGTGGCCCCAAGAGACATTCAGATAGATGTAAAGATAAGTAGAAAAATATAACCCACCACATTCACTACTGGTCTAACTTTTAGATTTTTTCCTGACTTCGTTTTTAGAGTTTGTGTTTTTGCACTTTCTCTTGATTTTAAGAAAAATGTCTCTCTCATAGCCTCCTAGCACCCAGTTGGTATTCTTATTTAAAGCTTAGCTCACGCGGTATATACTTGGATCATTAAACCGAAGGACTTGTACAGTCATGATTTTTAATGAAGCATGTTTGAATAATTATGCTCATTTACAAAGCACTAGAATCAAATCAAGTGATCAAAGTTTTCATGATTGCTATCATGTGTTTCTAACCCCCCTCTGCCACCCTCACAATTTGCTGCATGTGGAATCCTTTCTCAGGAATGTGTTTGGAAATGGGTATTAATCAATGCTTAGCATTAGGAAAACATTTTTACACAGAGTGTAATGCACTTTATGTTATGCCTCCATAGTGGACTATATGTGACTGTGAAGATAATATTGCTCTGCCACTCCTCTGCCTAAATACCACCTACAATCAATATTGCATTCTGCCTTGACAAAAAGCTGAATTTTTATCTGTTAAATGCATGAGCTTGGGGCACTGATGTGTCTGAAGTGGTTTAAATCTGAAATGTGATGCGCTGCAAAGAGAGTTGATTGACATCTTTATTTATTGAAAAGTATTACATGAACAACAAAACACAGGCAGAGGCAGAACACTCCATTGCAATATGCAGCTGTGTTATTTTTCAATTCTTTGTGCTCTGCCCCTTTGAAGCTTGTCTGATGTAATAAAGCCAGAGGATATAAAACAAACAAGAATTTTCTTTGATTCAACACTCAAAATGTAGACAAGGATGACTTTTTTTTTTTTTTTGATTTGGGGTAAAATCTCTCCCACAAAACTCTCCCTGCCCTGACATTCTATAAGGATATTTACTTCTGAAAAACTGTTGCATCTTAAAGTTGTGTTCTTATGTTTATGAACTTGAATATAAATTCAGAATTATTTAATGAGAAAACAAATCAGAAAGCGTTGAACATTTTTATGTATCCTCTATAAATGAGAAAAAGGACATTAATGACACTAATCTTAAAGCACTAAACATGCAGAATAAGAAATTAAGTTCCCTTTAAATTTTATGTTAGAATAATTAATTACCCCCCTCAATGCAATTTGCCCATATTTTATTAAAGGTTTATTATGTCAAAGCAAATAGAAGTTAATGCCACTGTTACTTCTTCCAATGAAGTATTATCTTTAATCTTGCCTTAATAAAATAGTGGTAAATTGCACAATAGGGGTAATCACCATGGGCTAATTTAGAGAGTTGTGAAATCCTTTACCAAGTATATACTGTAGTTAAAAATATAAGTAGCCTTAAGAAAACACAAACTGAAATGCAACTTGGAGGAAGTTAAGGAAATTGCTATTCATAATTTTAATTACTTAGTTAAACTGACGTATGTTGAGTACCTACTATGTGTAAGGTGCTGTGCTGGCTATGCCCAGTGTACAGGAGTATGTAAACATGGACTCTCTCCCTGAGAATCTTGCAATTGAATACTTGGGCAAATACCTAAAAATTAAATAACTATGCTAACTGTGAAGCCTGCCATAAAAGAGGTATGGGCATCCCTGTCATGGATATTTAGAGAAGGAAAAGATCACTTCAGTTAAAGGATTAAGAAAGGGTCATCTGAACTGAGTCCAAAAGGATGGGGTAAGATGGGACAGGTGTCACTGGAGTGGAAGGATACGTTAGGTAGAGAAAATGGTAAGAGCAAAGAACTGTGCGGTCAAAATGTACCAGATGGCCAATCAATACCATCTTGCCTGGTTCCATTAGAGCTGAGACTTGAGACTGAAAACCAGTAAGAGACTATTGCAACAAGTCAGGTAAGAAGCAGAGAAGGCTTACACCTGGCTGGAAGACATGCTAGGTTGGATATCTTTAGTATGAAAAAAATCTTTCTCTGTAGATATATGTATATATAGCTAGATCAATCTATCTATCTATATATATATATATATATATATGCATATATTCAAAAATAGAATAAAATGAAGTTGGTTTTTTTTTTTTTTTTTCCGGTACGTGAGACTCTCACTGTTGTGGCCTCTTCCGTTGCGGAGCACAGGCTCCGGACGCACAGACTCAGCGGCCGTGGCTCACGGGCCCAGCCGCTCCGTGGCATGTGGGATTCTCCTGTACTGGGGCACGAACCCGCGTCCCCTGCATCGGCAGGCGGACTCTCAACCACTGCGCCACCAAGGAAGCCCAAAATGAAGTTTTTTTAAAGTAGAAATTCTGATTTTTTTTTCTTCCCTCAGTAGATCATCTGGTGTTCTTTGAAGACCATTTTTATAGTAGTAGTTGTAAGAACATAAATGATTTAGAGTATAAAATATCAGGAAGCAAAAATTATAAACTTTAAATGTGAGATTTGTTTGAGAGAGAAGACTCAAAGGTAACTCCAAGGATTTGAGCCTGGAATACTGGCAGAATAAAGCATTATTAATAGAAAGAGACAAGAAAGAAGAAAATTGGGAATAAAAATGTTAAATTTTGTTTAGAATGTATTGAGTTGGAGCTTCCTGTGTTATATCAGTATGAAAGGTGACAAGCAACTGGATATTAACATTCAGAGTCCAGGAAATGGTTGCTGATTTGGTTGTTTAGATACATCAAATAATAAAAAAAAAATAGTATTTATTTTTTTTAAAGATGCTCAACTCTTTAAAGACATGTGCTAATTAAAGTGAAATAGAATAGCTCTTCAAAGTTATTTTCAGCTTACCAAGTAAAATCAATCAGATAAGATCGTTTGGGGTTGTTTAGTGTGTGTGGTGAAGAGCTTAAGTCTTCAAATGGGTCACTGTCATCAAGATGAGTGACACAGTAACTCATTTCCAAACCACCACTTAGGTCAGAGCCTGGTCACATAATGTTGAACGTCATTCCTGTTCTTGAGAGTGTGTCAGAGTGAGCCATCAGCTTAGAGTATATAGCTTTGCCTTCTTGTGTTCTCATTAGCAATTTCAAATGAACCAAGATGTAGTAAGGGAACAGAGAGTTTAACCATCTTTGACAAATCACATTTTTTGAGAGTGGAATATGAAATAGGATGATACTTGTACATAAGTAATATGGACAAAATACAATATGTGCACAGGCTCCTCTGTCCTCTGATAGTTTATTGTTCCTTCCCTACCCCCATGTCCTTCCTCTTGGTGTCTTCACAATCATTCTCACTTGTTCCAATTTTGTATTTATTTTTCTTGATGAAGACCTCCTAGGTCTTCATTATATCTGGACTATTCTTCCAGTTTGCTTTAAGTTATCCCTCTCCCTCACTCCAAAATTATCATTACCCTAAACTCTTCAGACTTTCCCTTAAGCGTAACAGTAGTTAATGATACGATCAGAAATTTCACAAAACATAAAATGCTCACTTTTCCCTTTAGACAAGCCTGAAGAACTATCACTACTGTCACAAAAGTTGTTTCAACCCTGCTGCTTTGGTGAAGTGGTATTCCTTATCTCTGAGCTGCTGTGCCACTGAATAGCAAGTCTGCTTATAAGACCTCATACCATGAAGGTCTAAAACGATACTTGCCTCTATTCTGCCTTTCTGAAGTCTGAGAGAGAGACTTTAGCTCTTTCAGTATGGAGCTCTAGTCACTCTCAGAAAGGAAAAGATTTAAGCAGTTCTTACAGGGACTTAGAAAATTCCTCTAGAAATATTCAGAGATGAGCCCAAAGGATAGAGAAAATCAAATGTAAATGATGTTCCTCTTTAATTTTCCTGTGGGCTGTATTCGAAAGCAAACAACAGTACATTGGATGACTTTTGTGGATGACGAGCTGTTTCCTTCTGTCTTTCACAAGCCTCTGTGACAGTAAGGGGTATATAAAGCTCTGAGTGAAGATCTGAAGCTGTTATTAAAATGGAAATATTCAAAGCAGGCAGGAGTCTGTGAGAGTCTGTTCTGGGGACACATTAATGCATTTGAAAGGATATTAAAGCTTAACATAGAAGGGAAATAGTTCTAATGGCAAAATGTAAAGCTGCTTAACAGAATTACGCCTAGAACTCTGTGTATTAGGTCTAAAACACCTCTACTATTATATTGCTCAGAGTAAAGCTATATGTTGGTTGCAGTGCTTTACAGTTTCACACAGTTGTCTTATCTGAGGTTTTAATGTTCTTAAGTGCAAAAATTTTGCTCTGGTTTATGCTTTTGTAGAGTCAACTGACAGTACTTCTCACCCTGTGTGTGGGACTTAAAAGGTGTGCCATGTTGTACCATGTTCAAATCAATATAGAAAAGTGTTATTTTTCTACAAAATAACCTGTGACCTTCTTTTACACAGACTATTGAGGTGGGCCCATCATGCCACAAGGCAGAGTATGTGTCTTTTCCTGGAAGTAGGGGAAAAGAGGCAAGGTGAAATTTAAGTTAGCACCAAGAAGGATTTCATGTTTATGTTTACATGGAAGAACCTGACACCATTCATATGTAAAAAAATGAGATCTATTTAATAGACAGTTCTTCTCAAGCAGCTCAAAGCCAACAACACAAGTAAAAAGAGGGCGAGCCAATGGTATGGTGGATATACAGCCTTTTTTGTAGCCTAGATGAGTCACTGTTATGGTGTAGTCATTACTGTTTTCTAAATATTGTTCAGTAATGGAGGGTAATTTTGATTCTTTTATCCTTTAAGATGCCACCCAAAACCATATTCCAGAGCATGCCATAAACACAAAATGTAGGAGAACACTGAAACTCTCTCTCTAGTTATACTTAAAGATACTAGATAGTAGGGATGGGATAGGGAGGGTGGGAGGGAAGGAGACGCAAGAGGGAAGAGATGTGGGGACATATGTGTATGTATAACTGATTTACTTTGTTATAAAGCAGAAACTAACACACCATTGTAAAGCAATTATACTCCAATAAAGATGTTTTAAAAAAAAAGACACCTAGATAGTAAAATATAATAGAAAATAAGCCTTCTGCCTTTAAGGAGTTTATAGTTCATCTGAGGAGATGAAATATGTGCTGCAGTGTAAAAACTATTTAAAACATTATGTATGAAGAAGGGCAAGATATAGAAATGAAAATCAGAAGTTCAAAAAAAGAGTAAAAGTGGGGTTTGACTAGGAGAGTTTATTGAAAAAGGCTTTTATGGGCTCTCAAAAAAATCAAGAAGAAATTGTAGGTGGGAGAATGGCATCTGTTGCACAACTGCATAAATATAGAATTTGACCAAGGTTGAGTAGTTACAGTATTTGTCAATGTTACAATATTAATTACTTAAAATTAGAACAATTTTATTTGTTTAAAATTACATAGATTCTAGAATGATTTTGGAATGTTATAGTTAAACTCACAAAGTGAAGATGACTACCATTTCGGATTACTTCAAATCTGGTTGTCACACTATACTCACCCCAAGGTGAAACTTTGGTTTCATTTCTATAGGAAGTGGCATTCTTGTGTTATTTAACAGTTTCACACATGCTAGGTGATTAAGCAAAGAATCTAAAACCCAGGTATTTTTGCCTTGTGAGACACTCTTAGAGTAGAAAGGTTTTATCTGAGAAATAAATAAGATGCAAATTCAAATCCCATATACCCTTATTGCTTGAGAACACATATCATGATTTTACAAAATTATTGCATAAAATTATAGTGTACTTTGGAAAAGTGATTATAAGGCACAGATGCACAGGTTATGCTTAGCAAAAGAAAATTTTGGGGAAAGCAGTGTCTGAATTCAATTCACATTTTTCATTATATTCCAAATAATAGCCCCAAATAAAAGTTAAACTATTTATAACATTTCAATATTATAATTTATAAGAAAAATATATTTTTTATCATTCATATGACCAAAATATATTTCTCATATATATTTGATCTGAATCCATGGTTCCTGGCTCACAGCTCCCCAAACCCATGGAATTTTCTAAGTATTGAGAGTCATAAAAGTGTCTTTTTGTTTTATTGAGATGATTCTATCCCAGGGTTCTTGTAAGGATTAAATGGGATAATATATATAAAGTGCCCCATGTAGAGTACCAGTTATGATTTTTAAAAATATTTATTTATTTGGCTGCGTTGGTTCTTGGTTGCAGCACGTGAGATCTTCGTTGAGGCACAGGGGATCTTTCCTTGTAATGTGTGGGCTCTTTGTTGCGGCGCGTGGGCTTCTCTCTAGTTACGGCATGCAGGCTCCAGGGCACGTGGGCTCTGTAGTTGTGGCGCGTGGGCTTAGTTGCCCTGTGGTATGTGCGATCTTAGTTCCCTAACCAGAGATCGAACCCACATCCCGTGCATTGGACAGCAGATTCTTTACCACTGGACCACCAGGGAAGTCCCAGTTATGATTATTTTATAAAGCATATTTTTACATATCATTATATATCTGCTTTGTTACAAAAGAAAAAAACCCGTAAAATATGGCAGAATTGGAGGTGAAAGAAATCCAGCAATAGTGAAACAAATAGAAAACATAATAAAATAAGTGTACATGGACTAAACTCTCCAGTTAAAAAACATTTTCAGAATTAAAAAAAAAAGTCTAGCTGTATACAGGTTACAAGAGACACATTGGAAATTTATAGATAGAGAAATGTGAAATTTAAAGTAAAGTAAGATATGTATCAGATAAAGTCTAATGAAATGAAATCTGGTATAATTATATTAAGGTCAAACAAAACAGACAGAAAGGCAAAAAGGCATTACAACAGATAAAGAAGATTATTTCATGATGATAAAAGTTTCAAACCTCAGGAAAACAATAATTCTATATGTTATGAACTTAATAATATAACTTCAAAACATTTAAAGAAAAATTGGCAAAGCTACAAAGTAAAATTGACAAGTCTACCTTATTGCTATATAATTTAACTCCAAGTAAGTGACAAATCAGGCAGATTAAGTAGTAGGGTATTGAAATTTGAGGAGCCCAAGTACAAATTTATCTAATGGACAGAAAATGAAGTACTTCATCCAACAAGTCTGAACTATTCATTCTTTTTAAGCACGTCTGGAACATATATGAAAATTGACCATGTGCTACGCTATAAAAACTAACTTGACAAATTTCAAAGATTAGTGTCATAAAGCCCGCACTTTTGACTATAGTGCAACTAAGTTAGGCATTAACAACAAACAAAAACTACAATTCATAATGGACATTAGATAATATTTAGAAATGAATTATTTAAAGCATACTACATGTCAAAAATTCTGGGATGCAGCTAAAATGGAACTTAGACAGAAATGTAAAGCCCTAAATGTTTACATTAGAAATGAAGAAAGTCTAACCTTCTAAATTGAGAAAGTTATGAAAAAAAAAAAACACAAAAAGATTGGAGAAAAGAATTAAAAGCAGAAATCAGTGTTATAGAAAATAAATACTAGAGAGCGTCGATAAAATACTTAAGAAAAGCTACTAAAATAGACAAAACTCTAGGAAAATTTAATCAAAAAGAATAGAGATTTTTATAAATAACATTAAGAATGAAAATGGGGTAAAACTACAAATATAAAAGAGATTATATACAAAGTAAAATACTGATGAATAACATATCAGTAAACATATATCTATCTACCTAATGGATAAGCGATTAAAAATACATTAATTAAAGCTAATTCATGAGAAATCAGTGCAAAGGAAGAAAAATTGTAGGCTGATTACTCATGAAAATAAATACAAAAGTTGCTAAGCAAACCAAATCTAGTAATGTATAAAAACTATACATTTGTCTCAGAAATAAAAGGTTGCTTAACATTAGACAATTATTATAGTTAAAATCTTAATAGCTTAAATGAGATAAATCATAGGGTCATATCTTCAGATACAAAAAAGAATTTCAACAAAATAGAGACTCCTAGTTTTAGTAAAACTAGGAACAAAAGGGACTTCCTAAAATCCATACAGGATATCTACAAAACTTCAAAGCAACTATGATTAATGGGAAAACATTGAAAGCACTGCCTTAGAATCAAGAAAACATAAGAATCTTTGCTATACAAAATTAATTCTTCATGAGAGTGTGGGTTTCCCTTAGTTATGTCAAAATGGAGGGAAAAGGTAAGAACCATTGTGGGAGCCAGAGGCAAACTGTTGGCTCTATCGTCTAATGGAGATGTGAGGAACTGGACTCACAACAAGTTAACTTTCTAGGAAAAGATGATGGTGGCAATGTTGATTACAGTCATAGTGATGATGATGGCTTTATACAGCACAGTTCCAAGTTAGTAATTTAGAGTATATTAATTAATTTTCCAGAATTTTTTGTGTATTTGTTATGTGCTAAGAAATGAAATATTACTCTTCCCAGGAATCAGAACACTGTAGTGCTACTTAATCAATAAATACTTTTGCTATATACGCTCTTCCTTTTTATTATGGAATGTCTGACTGTCTTTTATAGAAAAAAATGTTTTCTTCTATTTAAAGTAATACATAGAGCTAATTTTTTGTTTAGATAAGAAAAAGCAGACAGTAGACTTATAAATGTCTTACATAACATGACAGATTTTTCAGTAACATACATGTGCATTTTATGTTGGCTCCATTATTATTGCTTTTGCTACTTTGTGAAAGATCAGTTAACTACATTTATGGGGTCTATTTCTTGTCTCTCTATTCTGTTCCATTGATTTATTAGTCTGTTCTTTCACCAGTACCACACTATCTTGATGACTGTAGCTTTATTGTAAATTTTGAAGTCAAGTAGTGTCAGTCTTCCAGCTTTATTTTTCTCCTTCAATATTTTGTTGTCTTTTCTGTGCCTTTGCCTCTTCATATAAACTTTAGGATCAGTTTCTCAATATCCACAAAATAACTTGCTGGGATTTTAATTGAGACTACATTGGATCTCTAGATGAAGTTGGGAAGAACTGATATCTTGACAATATTGAATCTTTCTATCCATAAACATGGAATGTCTTTCCACTTATTTAGTTCTTTGATTTCTTTTATCAGAGATTTAGTTTTCCTCATATAAATCTTGGACTCATTTTATTAGATTTGTACCTAAGTACTTAATTCTGGGGAAGGCTAATGTGCATGGTATCTTACTTCTGATTTCAAATTCCACTTGTTTATTGTTGTTATATAGGAAAGCAATTGACTCTTGTATATTAAACTTGTATTATACAACCTTACTATAATCTTTTATTAATTCTATTTTTTTCTATTCTTTTGGATTTTCTACATAAGACAATCATGTCATCTAAAAACAGTTATATTTATTTCTTTTTAATCTACATATCCTTTATTTCCTTTCTTGTCTTATTGCATTAGATAGTAAGCTAATACTACATACTTCCAGAATGATGTCGAAAAGGAGTGGTGAGAGGGGACACTCTTGCATTTTTCCTGATCTTAACAGGAAAGCTTCAAATTTCTCACCACTAAGTAAGACGTTAGCTGTAGGTTTTTTAAAGTGCTCTTTATCTAGCTGAGAAAGTTCTCTATTTTTAGTTTGCTGAGATATGTGGTTTTATAATGTGGAGAATTTGGAATCTTACAGGTTCCATGGATAGGCTTCAGATTTTCTGTTAGCGCCATAGAATATTATGCATAAAAGTATTTTTCTATGGAGAAGGTCAACAGATTTATGAGATTCTTATATGAGATCTATCTAACCAGTTTTTTAAATAACCATATTCTTGGTCTCTTTTACTGCTAACTAACTTGATTCCTAACTTAATACCTGCTTGAACCTAGCAGTCCCTTCAAAATACACTTTGGAAGATTAGCCTTGGGCTGAATCGAAGGTAAAATAAACAGGAGAGACTGTTTCCTTGTATCTGTTTATTTATTTCAGACTTTGCCTTCATTCTGTTCATGTCAATTCAGACCCCTTTTTATTACGGGAGAGATAGCAGAAACAAATATTCTTCCCTCAAAAACTTCCATATTTCTTCCAGCTAGTAATTAGTCTAATTTCAGTATTTTTGAGTGGAATTGTCAATCAGGATCTACGTGGTGACTAAGTGCCTCTTTTTCCTTTCCTGTTCCTTTTTTTTTTTAAGTTGACAGGGTGATTGCTGAGAGCAAACTATATATAGTGTCCTATGTCAGGGACTAGATTGATATGATTGCTTCTGTTTAAAATTATATTTTGTACTCATGCAATTTTATTCTAAGAATTTATTTCATGAAATTTATTTTTAATAGCTTGCTTGTATTTTAATAATAATTTACACCCTTAATCCTTTAATGCAAATTATAACTTAAAAATTCTTACACAATATCTACATCAAATCAGTTTCCCCACATGTCATTTGGTTCTAATTGTTCAACTCCACCCTCAATTTTGCTAATTCTCTTGTGAGAATCTGTTTAAATTTTTAATGAGACTCTAAATGATCAATATTGGTGACCAATAATTATCATTACCAGAAATTGTGTATCTCACCCTTCTAATTCTCCTACTGGCTTCCTTACCTATTCCTCTCCTAAGATGATAACTTCTAAAAATAATGGGGAGCTTCAATTTGAGTTTAATGTACAAGTCAGCAGATCAGAAGAAATACTTATCAGTTTGAGCTACTTTTGTTGCATAATTGCAAAACCTGCCTCTAGTCTGTCCACCTGCAAAAACCTTCTCTGTAATACTCTAAGCGTAATATAACTAAAGCTTAAATATATCGTCTTGATATTTTTCACTGACTTTTTCTCACCGTCAGTTGATAGCATTTGAGATCCTCCATTCTCTACCCTTGAACTTATCCAGCCTCAGCTTTGCCTGCTCTGTGTGTCCACGTGCCTCTGGGCATCTAGAGCTGATTATACTCCCTCATTCTGCATTCACCACGCCATTGCTAATGCTGCTATCTCGGCCCAGATACCCTTCCCTCTGCCACTCTCCCTCTTCAACTTTTTGCCTAACTGCTACATGCTGTCAACACTCAGATTAGAACAAATATACTCGAAGAGGCTGTTTTGGAATCAACTTGGGCTAAGTTAAATTCCTTCCTTTTCAAAGCCCTGGCATCCAATGTGTTCTAGGTGTTATATAAGCTGAATAGTTTTCCTACAGTGTAGTAACATTGTTTCCAATCTGTTTCAAAGGGGCAGTCTCAGTTTAGATAAATACGTAATTTCATTCTTTACTTCAAATCCTATTCAAAACAAAATGATGTTAGAACATAAGGAAGTATTGCTCTCCTTGTATTCTCCCAAATCTCTTGATTTGGCTGTACTATGTTTCTTTTTCTTCATTATGAAGATACTAATTAAATTATGTAATAATAATAACTAATATAGATGTTATTAATCACAATTCATAACCTAAGATGAATAATAAATATTATTTTATTTTTCTGTAACTGGACCTACTTTCTGTCATGGGTCCTAATACAATGGATACCAAAAATGGATGGATATCAGGTTTTCTCTCCTCCTCTCTTTCAGGAGTCTAATCTGGGGAGAGGAACATCCAGGCAAGAGGTAAGAGGTTCTCAGCTGTCATTTCCTTACTATAGTCCACAGAGCCCCTTCTCTAGTTTAAACTGATGGATATTGGACCTTCTTGTACTATCTGCTTGACTTCTTCAGATTCACCTGCTCCCCTTGCCTTGTCAGCATTCCAGAATAAGAAAAGTGTATACATTGTGATTTGTGTCTTAAATGTAAATGCAACTCTATTTCTCATTTCTACTTTTAATTTTTTATTGTTTGCCTTTGTCTGGATATTTACTTATTTTATTATTTTAATCTTTCTAACTCTTTTTGTTTTAGATGTTTCTGTGATAAATATCATATGACCAAGATTTGTTTTTTATCTTTTCTGAGGTTTTTCCTCCTAAGAGAAATTTTTGTCATTAAATGTCATATCTGATATGTTTGTCTTAATTTCTGACATGTTTCAAGCTTTCTTTTTTTCTTTCAACCCATCCGTGCTGTTTCTTTCCAGTTTTCTTGTTTTTAATTTTTCTTGACATATTTTCTTCTTCTGTAAGTTAGAAACAATATCTATTGATAGCCCCTACATCCCCACTTTAAAAGATAAAATAAATTAACATGCAATTAATGACTTCCTTATTTCACACTGCTGTTTTTGTCAATAAGATTTTGATATTTATGTATTATCTTTCTTTAAAAAAAGATATTTCTATTTCTTTAATATAGTGATTATGAGGCATTTATGTTTATTAATCTTAATCAGCTGGAACACATTGTGAATTTTTCAAAGAGGTGTCCATGTATTACACTTCTTAAGAGCTTGTGTGCTTAATGATTTTATTTCTTTACTATGTTAAAATGGAACTTTTATTTCTTTACTACGTTAAAATGGAACTTTTTGATTATAGAATATTTAGACCAGAATTATTTCCTTTTGAAAATATAGACATTATCTTATTGTAAACTGGTATCTAGAGTTACTGAGAAGATGCTTGTAACTTGGTTGCTGCTAGGGTTATTATATATGGTGAATATAAAATGACCTCATGGAAAGAGTTCATAATGTCTTATGTTACTTTGTTGTATCAAAAGTACAAATAGAAAATAACTCTGAAACCAGATTCCTCTCGAAATGATATAAATGGTCTCTCCCATCACAGAGTAGGTACACTGAAATAAGCATAAATCTTGATTTCTTTTCACATATAGTAATTCTCACTGTAGCTGGAATCTGGGATTAACCAGTAATACAAGAGGCACTATCTGGGTTGAAGAATAGAAATTTCAAGTAATGCTGAACTTATTGAGAGGAAAATGTGTAATAAGGGATTCAAGCCTCTTAACCACATGGCCACATTCCTGGGAACCTGGGGGAAAGCTGTAAAACTATGCTTTCTAGAAGGAACTGTTTCCAGCGTGCCACCAAGCAGCACAATCTAATTTTGTTGGGAAAAGTGAAGGTCATTTAGGATTCAACTCATTCTAAGTATCAGCATCTTGAGATATTCTTTTGAAAACAGAGGCTCCTGGATCTTTTACTATTCTTCAGATCTACCTAATTCTTCTTTAATCTCTTTATCTACACTTCATGACTTCATTACTTGCTAACAGTATAGCCATCCTTAAGTTACTTGATGACTCTACATGTGTATCTTCATTTAAAAATGAGGATAGTAATACTACCTACTACATATGTGAGATATGATATGAAATAATGCATGGAACATGGTCTGGGTTGTAGTAAGCATTCAGCACAATCAGCCATTACTTGTGCAAGATCCTAGATTGCTCTGTGTCGTGCTTGTGTGTGCGTGCCAGAAGGGGTATACAAATAAAAAGAAGCCAGAGAAATGGAGCTTTTCTTAAGTCTTTGACTTTAATAATCTGTTAATAAAGGATACTTTTTAAGTGTTTCAGAAAATTATTATCATACCACCAATTACCATATCGGTGTGGTTTGGGCTTAGTTCTGGGCCCTCTCTTATTCCCACCCCGCAGTGTTTCTTAGAGATCTCATCCATTTCTATTGCTTAAATTACCATTTACATGCCAGTGAAGCACATATTTACATATTTACTCTAGACAGCTTTTCTAGTTCCACATCTGAATATACACTGCTTTAACTTTAAACTTAATATATAAAAATTCAGCTCTTCATGTTTCCCTTTAGATTTTCTGTCACCTGTGTTCCCTTTCTCATTGGTTCAGGCCCCCAAACCTGTCTGTTGTACTTCAATTCTTTCTCTCACTTTAAGAGCTCATGACTAATTTCTATGGATTCACCATTCTAAATACTTCTTAAAATGATCCTCTGGTCTCTATTCTTACCTCAGTTTAGGCTGTGATTATTGTCTTTTTCAAGGATGGGGCAGTGTCCTTTTAACTGATTTCCTTGTCCCAAGTCATGCCCTCTTCCTAATCATTCTCTAAAAAGTAGCCAGAGTGATCTTTATGAAACTCAAAGTTCATAATGCTACTCTCTTACTTAAAGAGCTTCAATAACTTTAGTTGCTGTTAGAATAAAATCCAGTCTCCTTAACATAGGCTAAGAAAGAGATTTTTCCTTAAGCCTGTCTCTTTTTCAGCTCTCACCTCTGCCCTCACACACACTCCACAATCCTGCTACGGTTACTTCTGTTAGTTCTTTGAACATGTCATGTTCTCCCTTACCTCCAGGGTTTTGAGCACTCTTCACCACACTTCATACCTCATTAACTTCTCCTAATTCTTCATGTTTCAATTGGATGTCACATTTTGGGGGTGAATAATGCTCTAATGTCCCAGGTTTAGGTTCTCCATATTCAGGTAATAGCAGCATGCTCCTGAAGTTTAATTTTATTTGTATATATCTCCTCAATTATAACCCAATGAAGGCAAGGCCCTTATCTGTGTGATTCATCAGTATATCCCCAGAGCCTAGTCTAGTGTCTAATAGGATATAGCTACCAAAGATTCATGCCATGAAGCAAGGTGTTTGAGGATAATGGACAGCAAAACTTGTCTTGTTTCTCATCACTTAGCATGTTGCTCCATATTCATGCCCACTGACTAAAAAAGTGCATGATTATACCAAAAAAAACAAAAAACAAAAAACTTACTTGACTATATTCAATAGGACTCCAATGAGAAAATAAATAAGACTATTTTTTGGATGCTGCTTTCTTACTAATTTTTAAATGAGTTGTTATCTTAAATAACTGTAGGTTTAGATTCAGGTACATTTGTGTATCTCTGCTTAAAGTCATAGGTGCTTTATCACCAAAAGGGCAGACTACAAACTGTCTCGTGCACACAGATTTACCCAGCTCCATGCCTGGCACAAAATAAAATACATTAAAAAAAATAGGTAGTTAAAATGTTTATCTCTCTTTGGTCATACCATTTCTATTTTAAATTCTGCACTAACAGAGTTTATTGTCATATTGGAGGTGCTTTAGGTTACATTGGTCAATAAAATATGTACATAGAATGCCCTCTCTCATTGATCCAAAGCCTATTAAAATGTGAAGAAGTTACCTTTGAAAGTAAACTTTCAAATTCTATAGTAGGCTCTCCACCTTTTTAAAAAATTACCCAGACCTATGTTTACTTTAAAATAGTAGTTCTTAAACTTTTTGGTCTTAAGACCCTCTTTAACTCTTAAAATCTATTGAACATTCCAAAAATATTTTGTTTATGTGGATTACATCTAGCAATATTTATTTTCACTAGAAATTTCCTCTGTACATATGTGAAACAATGAAAATGCAAAGGTAAAATGACATCTTAGTATTATTAAAAGAGCTTTGACCTCATGGGTTCTCTGAAAGGGTCTTGGGGAAGCTAAGATTTCCTTGATCATACTTTGAGATATACTGTTTTAATATATTACCATCTGACACTCTCCCAAGCATTGTAAACCATTCTATATTTCCATAGCTTTATAAGCATAATCTGTTGTAAGAAACACTTGAAAACTATTTCCTAAAGTATACCTTAGGATATGAATAGTCTTACTATGGAAATATTGCTCTCCATTCCATTAAGTTAGAGAAAAACTCAAGGAAAGGTCAAAGCCCTTCTGCATTGCAGGACTTCCCAGGACCTTTATAATGATAATTTGCATTAGACATGTTCAACTATGAGATACCATATTCAGGATTCTTAAATTTACTTTACTTGACTGAATTTTTGCAGAACATCTTATAGGAATAATGATATAAAGGGTAAAGAATAAAACAATCTGAAATTTATACAATGTTGCCACTTTATTTTTCAAACACAGAAACTCTCACATTGATTATTTGCATACTTTGTTTAAATATCACAATCCAGATATCATACTTAGGAATTTTGGATTATTGATTGGAAGAGTTCACTTGCATTTTGTGCATTAGTTAATCAAGTTTCTGTTTTGAAATATATCCAGCAACTCACTTCAGGACCTTTTCTAATCCATTTGTTTAAGTCTCCAATGATTTCACTATTCCCTCCATCTACCAACACTGCTGAAATGCCATAGCCTTGTGATTAAAGGCTACAGTTGTTCTTTTCGTCTATCACCCTCGAGTTTACTTTTAATAAAACAGTCACTTGCAGGTTGAGAGGGATTGAGCAGAGAGTGATAAGATGTATCCTTATAATAAGGGAGGCTTTTCTCTTCCCCCTCCATTGCTGTCCTCCTTGCAAACATTTATTCAGGTAGACAGGTTCTGGATATTAGATGAGGTGGAGGAGAAATATTATTCTCTGCCTTCTCTGTAGTTTTCACTTTCACTACTTAGAAAAAAAATTATTTTAGTCAAAGGGGAAATGATCATGAACTTGAGTGAACTCCAAGGCAGAATTTTGACAAACGACTCCAGATGGATGTACCCTAAAGTTGTTTAGGATTTTAAATAACTTATGATTCAAATCCACTTGAGAAATGCTGGGTTAAAAAGAGCTAAATAGATTCATTTGCTGTGGAACCTCTCAGAGCTGTTCACCTGATAGTGTGAGTTATCAACTGCCCAGAGAAGGGTAGAATATATAGGGTACCCAAATGTACCTAATGATGTAAAATTTAATAGGAGAATGTCTCAAAGTAGAGTGCTGCAGTGTAATGTTTTAGAAACAGTTGTTCTAGACTGAAGTGAGTATTCTACAGTGGTTAAGCATGGGGAAATTATGTGGCTCTCCCTGTTATTTGTTTTAAATTTCCTGCACTGTTAGAAATATATTTTTAATTATTTTATTATGGATAGAAATGTGTTAGGAAAACTATTGTTTGATTCACTGATATTCGCATATATTATAGAAATGGGAAGGGAGGAAATGTTCTAGGTTTTCAAGTCAAGTAACTGTAACACCACTTGATTCAAATAGAAAATACTCCACTTATACTCGACATTAGACTAAAATCAGATTGATGAATAAGCACTTACTTTTAGAATCCCAGCTAAAGTGTGGCCAGCAATTTTCATTGAGTTGAATATGCACAGGCTGATTTCAGGGTGGTGAAGGGAATTGGTCTTCTTTCACAGTATCTATAAACAGAGCTTGAATCCAGCTGACTAGAGCCTGAGAACATGCTAGGGTACTTCATATTCAGTACACAGCCCTGTAAAGAGAAGAAAAATGAGCCTTGTCCAAAACTCTTACCTCAGCACCCACTGGCAAAAGTAAAATGTAAGCTGGGGACCAGGTCTCTTTGAAGCTGATTTTTTAAAAAACTCTTTAACAGGCCTCTGGTGGTTACAGATATTGATCGTCAGAAAGTAATCTGTTCAGGTTTGGGGGCATGCCAGTACAAATTGTGGAATGCATTCCTTCCTCTCCAAGGACATGTTGAGCTTTTTATATTGTCTATACTGGTTCACTTGTCAACTGTCTACCCTATTTGACATGAATTATTTTCTACCTTTTGTGAATGTGTAATTAAATATATTTTAAATATAGGAAATTTTATTAATATAGAATCTGTAGCTTGAGTCAAAGCATTCTTTTCTTCTTTTTTAACCCTCATTTTTCTTCCATAATTATTATTTGATTCCCTCTGGCTGCCTGCTACTTATTTGTAGTAGTACCATTCATCCATTGAGACCTTTCCATCTGTCACACAGCTTTGCTTTCTTTCCCCAGAAGCTTTATTCTCCTACTGTGCCATGTTTACTTTTTTTTCCTTTTTCCCCTTTTTTGTCTACTAGTTGAATTGAGCATTCTTTTGTGCAGGTGTTTTCACCTTCTTTTTTTTTTTTGGTTATTTTAAAGATTTAAACCAGGCAAATGATGCTGAATTAGATAAAAGTGACACTCAGAAGGGGCATGTTTGCTAATCTTCAAAGACTGATATAATTTTTTAAATTCCACATGTCTTTGTTCTGATATGTAAAGGTAGAATTGGAGTAGACCCAATAAAATTCTGAATGTTAAGTGAAGTGGTAGGAATTGTTTCAATCAGTCTTTGCATATGGGTAAACAATTATAATGATATTTTACTCTCCATATGTATATTTATATATTTACTATGTGTAATTGCTGATTAAAAGCTTACTTACTGTGAACTTCAATGCTTAGAAGCACTTAAACATAAAGATTAACCTTTCTGGATATGACTTTATCTCGGAGCTTACCATCAAGTTCTATTAAAGAGTAGGAATCTTCTGCCTAGAGAACAGATTCTAGCGGTATGAAGATAAATGTGAGCATTCATGAGAAATTAAATTAATGAAAAGTCTCCATTGTGCTTACATTATTGGAGAAATTTCATTAATTCTGTTATGGTTTGTTATTCGGAGCTTACCATCAAGTTCTATTAAAGAGTAGGGATCTTCTGCCTAGAAAACAGATTCTAGGGGTATGAAGATAAATGCCAGCATTCATGACAGATTAAATTAATGAAAAGTCTCCATTGTGCTTATATTATTGGAGAAATTTCATTAATTCTGTTATAGTTTGTTATTCCCATTCAACTCAAATATAACTTAGCCCCCTTTCTGAGGTTTGCAGGTGACCAGCACCACATTTCTCAAACTGCCATTGTTTCACCTGGTGTTGAACCCACTTCGTAAGGGGATATATGCTAAGCAAAAGGGACAGCTTCTGCTGTCAAGGGGCTCACAGTCTGTTTGAAGGAGGAAGAATACTGACTTTTCATTTAAAGCATTCAGGGCATTAAGAATATGTTTACTGAGAGATGATAGATTATGTTCTGATCACACCTGGTTAGTGTCAGGAAAGAAAAGAATCCTGAAGTATTTTAAAATAGTTTTTTTAAGGAGATCAGAGGATAGAATGGAACGATGATACTACCAATCCAGAGAGTAGCAGGTAGAGAGATATGTGGGGGTGTGGGGGGGGAGTAAGTAGTTTAGAAGAGAAGTGTGCAGACTTTTTATTTTTTTTAAGACAGAAGTAAGAGATGTAACTGAAAACCTTAATAATTACTGACAGCTGACTCTATCTCAGTCCCTGAACAACTAAAGATAATGAGTCAGAGTCCTTGCCTATAAGAAATTCATAATCTAGTAGTGGATGTAAGACAAATATGTAAATCATTTTATTAGAACCCAAAAGCCTATAAGAGATATACTGATATTTTTTTCCTGAACTATGATAAA
Organism: Lagenorhynchus albirostris; assembly: GCF_949774975.1. Taxonomy (NCBI): domain Eukaryota; kingdom Metazoa; phylum Chordata; class Mammalia; order Artiodactyla; family Delphinidae; genus Lagenorhynchus; species Lagenorhynchus albirostris. The sequence goes on along the minus strand of NC_083106.1, from coordinate 59,206,999 downwards.
GTATCCTATTATCAGAACAGCCTTTGCTTGGAGAACAATATAAAAGCTATTGGAAATACAAAAACTAGCTGACTGGAGGCATTGTAGAGAAACCAAAGTAGGCAGGTTTTGAAGAGCTAAGGTCTTAGGAAAAGGAAAACATATTGAGGTGAAATTGATATTCTGTGCCACTGTTGTCCTTGAGGGATTTGCAGATTCCTAAACATTGTAAAATGGGAGTCCGAGAAATCAAGAAGAATAAGCAGAGATTTTTTGCAGTTTCACCGTTCTGAGGGGCAAAAATAGGAGATCAAGTCCTGCCAAGGAGAAAGGACCTTGAAAAAAAATTTCAAAATTTTCTCACAAATTTTGAAACCCAGTCTCAGATCATCTCACTCCTAAGTAGATGGTCTGTTCTACTCAAACTGCCTGCCTGGAAAAAATATTATAACATGATACAGAGACTTTAAATCTTTATACTCTATATCTGGAATTCAGTTGAAAAAATAATACCATACATCCTTAAGAGATAGAAAAAATAAACAAAATCCCAGAAAGAAACAAACAGAAGAAAGAGGGCCACAGATCATGAAATACTGAAATTTAGGATAAATAATTTTAAAGTACTTGCAATTAATACTTTTAAGAAAATAAAAATTCTCTTGAGTACTTCATACAGAATGGAATTAATAAATAGGAATCTGATGAATGTTCTAGAATTATAAAATATAGTCTCTGAAAAAAAAATTTAAATGTTTGATGGATGAAACTCTGAGTGGGCAGTGTCTGTCCTAATCACCTCTGTACTCCCCACTACATGGTACTGGGCCTGGTATATGGTGGGGCTAATCACTGCATTATCTGTTGAATGGGTGGGTACTTGAATGAGTACAGCCAAATGTACTAACAAAAAAAGCACTGAACTTAATCACTCAATATAAAAAAGTCAAACAAAAGAAAGAAAGGAAAGAAGAAACAAAACCATGTGGAAGAAATAGAAAATGAAAAACAAATTGCTAGATTAAACCTAACCATATTGATTATTATATTAAATGTAAATGGCTAAACAACTCAATTAAAAAGCAGGAATAGGATTGGTTTAAATGATGGAGTAGAAGGACATGCTCTCACTCCCTCTTGCAAGAGCACTGGAATCACAACTAACTGCTGAACAATCATTGACAGGAAGACACTGGAACTCACCAAAAAAGATACCTCACATCCAAAGACAAGGGAGAAGCCACAAAGAGACGATAGGAGGGGCTCAATCACAATAAAATCAAATCCCATAACTGCTGGGTGGGTGATTCACAAACTGGAGAAGACTTATACCACAGAAGTCCACCCACAGGAATAAAGGTTCTGAGTCCCTCGTCAGGCTTCCCAAACTGGGGGCCCTGCAATGGGAGGAGGAATTCCTAGAGAATCAGACTTTGAAGGCTAGTGGGATTTGATCGTAGGACTTTGACAGGACTTGAGGAAACAGAGACTCCACTCTTGGAGGGCACACACAAAGTAGTGTGCACATCGGGACCCAGGGGAAGAAGCAGTGACCCCACAGGAGACTGAAGCAGACCTACCTGCTAGTGTTGGAGGGACTCCTGCAGAGGTGGGGGATGGCTGTGTCTCACCATGAGAACAAGGACACTGGCAGCAGCGGTTCTGGGAAGTACTCCTTGGCGTGAGCCCTCCCAGAGTCCACCATTAGCCCCACCAAAGAGGCTCCAGTGTTGGGTGGCCTCAGGCCAAACAACCAACAGGGAGGGAACCCAGCCCCACCCATCAGCAGACAAGTGGATTAAAGTTTTACTGAGCTCTGCCGACCAGAGCAACATCCAGCTCTACCCACCACCATTCCCTCCCATCAGGAAACTTGCACAAGCCTCTTCGATAGCCTCATCCACCAGAGGCCAGACAGCAGAAGCAAGAAGAACTACAGTCCTGCAGCCTGTGGAATGAAAACCACATTCACAGAAAGATAGACAAGATGAAAAGACAGAGGGCTATGTACCAGATGAAGGAAAAAGATAAAACCCCAGAAAAACAAAATGAAGTGGAGATAGGCAACCTTCCAGAAAAATAATTCAGAATAATGATAGTGAAGATGATCCACGACCTCAGGAAAAGAATAAAGGCAAAGATAGAGAAGATGCAAGAAATGTTTAGCAAAGACCTAGAAGAATTAAAGAACAGACAAACAGAGATGAACAACACAATAACTGAAATGAAAAATATACTAGAAGGAATCAATAGCAGAATAACTGAGGCAGAAGAATCGATAAGTGACCCGGAAGACAGAACAGTGGAATTCACTGCTGTGGAACAGAATAAAGAAAAAAGAATGAAAAGAAATGAAGGCAGCCTAAGAGACCTCTGGGACAACATTAAACACAACAACATTTGCATTATAGGGGTCCCAGAAGGAGAAGAGAGAGAGAAAGGACCCAAGAAAATATTTGAAGAGATTTAGTTGAAAACTTCACTAACATGGGAAAGGAAATAGCCACCCAAGTCCAGGAAGTGTAGAGTCCATGCAGGATAAACCCAAGGAGAAACACGCTGAGACACATAGTAATCAAATTGGCAAAAATTAAAGGCAAAGAAAAATTATTGAAAGCAGAAAGGGAAAAATGACAACTAACATACAAGGGAACTCTCGTAAGGTTAACAGCTGATTTCTCAGCAGAAACTCTACAAGCCAGAAGGGAGTGGCATGACATATTTAAAGTGATGAAAGGGAAGAACATACAACGAAGATTACTCTACCCAGCAAGGATCTCATTTAGATTTGATGGAGAAATCAAAAGCTTTACAGACAAGCAAAAGCTAAGAGAATTCAGCCCCACCAAACCAATTCTACAACAAATGCTAAAGGAACTTCTCTAAGTGGGAAACACAAGAGAAGGAAAAGGACCTACAAAAACAAACCCAAAACAATTAAGAAAATGGTAATAGGAATATACATATCGATAATTACCTTAAACGTGAGTGGATTAAATGCTCTAACCAAAAGACACAGGCTCACTGAATGGATACAAAAACAAGACCAATATATATGCTGTCTACAAGACATGCACTTCAGACCTAGGGACACATATAGACTGAAAGTGAGGGGATGGAAAAAGATATTCCATGCAAATGGAAATCAAAAGAAAGCTGTAGTAGCAGTACTCATATCAGATAAAATAGACTTTAAAATAAAGAATGCTACAAGAGACAAAGAAGGACAGTACAAAATGATCAAGGGATCAATCCAAGAAGAAGACATAACAATTATAAATATATGTGCACCCAACATAGGAGCACCACAATACATAAGGCAACTGCTAACGGCTCTAAAAGAGGAAATCGACAGTAACTGAATAATAGTGGGTGATGTTAACACCTCACTTACACCAATGAATAGATCATCCAAATAGAAAATTAATAAGGAAAAACGAGCTTTAAATGACACAATAGACCAGATAGATTTAATTGATATTTATAGGACATTCCATCCAAAAATAGCAGATTATACTTTCTTCTCAAGTGTGCATGGAACGTTCTCCAGGATAGATCACATCTTGAGTGACAAGTCAAGCCTCAGTAAATTTAAGAAAATTGAAATCAAATCAAGCATCTTTTCTGACCACAACGCTATGAGATTAGAAATAAATTACAGGGAAAAAAACGTAAAAACCACAAACACATGGAGGCTAAGTAATACATTACTAAATAACCAAGAGATCACTGAAGAAATCAAAGAGGAAATCAAAAAATACCTAGAGACAAATGACAATGAAAACACGACGATCCAAAACCTATGGGGTGCAGCAAAAGCGGTTCTAAGAGGGAAGTTTATAGGAATACAAGCCTAACTCAGGAAACATCTCAAATAAACAATCTAACCTTACACCTAAAGAAATTAGAGAAAGAAGAGCAAACAAAACCCAAAGTTAGCAGAAGGAAAGAAATCATAAAGATCAGAGCAGAAATAAATGAAATAGAAACAAAGGAAACAGTAGCAAAGATCAATAAAACTAAAAGCTGGTTCTTTGAGAAGATAAACAACATTGATAAATGATTAGCCAAACTCATCAAGAAAAGAGGGAGAAGACGCAAATCAATAAAATTAGAAATGAAAAAGGAGAAGTTACAACAGACACCGCAGAAATACAAAGCATCCTAAGAGACTACTACAAGCAACTCTATGACAATAAAATGGACAACCTGGAAGAAATGAAAAAATTCTTAGAAAGGTATAACCTTCCAAGACTGAACCAGGAATAAATAGAAAATATGACCAGACTAATCACAAGTAATGAAATTGAAACTGTGATAAAAAATCTTCCAACAAACAAAAGTCCAGGACTTGATGGCTTCACAGGTGAATTCTATCAAACATTTAGAGAAGAGCTAACACCCATCCTTCTCAAACTCTTCCAAAAAATTGCAGAGGAAGGAACACTCCCAAACTCATTCTATGAGGCCACCATCACCCTGATACCAAAACCAGACAAAGATACTACAAAAAAAAGAAAATTACAGACCAATATCACTGATGAATATACATGCAAAAATCCTCAACAAAATACTAGCAGACAGAATCCAACAACACATTAAAAGGATCATACACCATGATCAAGTGGGATTTATCCCAGGGATGCAAGGATTCTTCAATATATGCAGATCAATCCATGTGATACACCATATTAACAAATCGAAGAAGAAAAACCATATGATCATCTCAATAGATGCAGAAAAAGCATTTGAGAAAATTCAACACCCACTTATGATAAAAACTCTGCAGAAACTGGGCATAGAGGGAACCTACCTCAACATAATAAAGGCCATATATGACAAACTCACAGCAAACATCATTCTCAATGGTGAAAAACTGAAAGCATTTCCTCTAAGATCAGGAACAAGACAAGGATGTCCACTCTCACCACTATTATTCAACATAGTTTTGGAAGTCCTAGCCATGGCAATCAGAAAAGAAAAATAAATAAAAGGAATACAAATTGGAAAAGAAGAAGTAAAACTGTCACTGTTTGCAGATGACATGATACTATACATAGATAATCTAAAAGATGCCACCAGAAAACTACTAGAGCTAATCAATGAATCAGGAAAAGTAGCAGGATACAAAATTAACGCACAGAAATCTCTTTCATTCCTATACACTAATGATGAAAAATCTGTAAAAGAAATGAAGAAAACACTCCCATTTACCATTGCAACAAAAAGAATAAAATACCTAGGAATAAACCTACCTAAAGAGACCAAAGACCTATATGCAAAAAACTGGAAGACGCTGATGAAGAAATTAAAGATGATACCAACAGATGGAGAGATATACCATGTTTTTGGATTGGAAGAATCAATAGTGAGAAAATGACTATACTGCCCAAAGCAATCTACAGATTCAATGCAACCCCTATCAGATTACCAACAGCCTTTTTTACAGAACTAGAACAAAAAAATCTTAAAATTTGTATGGAGACACAAAAGGCCCCAAATAGCCAAAGTAGTCTTGAGGGAAAAAAACGGAGCTGGAGGAATCAGACTCCCTGATTTCAGAGTATACTACAAAGCTACAGTAATCAAAACAGTATGGTACTGGCACAAAAGAGAAATATAGATCAATGGAAAGGATAGAAATACCAGAGATAAACCCACGCACCTATAGTCAACTAATGTATGACAAAGGAGGCAAGGATATACAATGGAGAAAGGACAGTCTCTTCAATAAGTGGTACTGGGAAAACTGGACAGCTACATGTAAAAGAATGAAATTAGAACCTCCCTAACACCATACAGAAAAATAAAGTCGAAATGGTTTAGAGACTTAAATGTAAGACCAGGCACTATAAAACTCTTAGAGGAAAACATAGGAAGAACAGTCTTTGACATAAATCACAGCAAGATCTTTTTTGATCCACCTCCTAGAGTAATGGAAATAAGAACAAAAATAAACAAATGGGACCTAATGAAACTTAAAAGCTTTTGCAAAGCAAAGGAAACCATAAAGAAGACGAAAAGACAACCCTCATTATGGGAGAAAATATTTGCAAACAAATCAATGGAGAAAGGATTCATCTTCAAAATATATAAACAGCTCATGCAGCTCAATATTAAAAAAATACAAACAACCCAATCAAAGAATGGAAAGAAGACCTAAATAGAATTTCTCCAAAGAAGACATACAGATGGACAAGAATCAAATGAAAAGCTGCTCAACATCACTAATTATTAGAGAAATGCCATTGAAAACTACAATGAGCTATCACCTCACACCAGTTAGAATGGGCATCATCAGAAAATCTACAAACAACAATGCTGGAGAGGGTGTGGAGAAAAGGGAACCCTCTTGCACTGTTGGTGAGAATGTAAATTGATACAGCCACTATGGCGAACAGTATGGAGGTTCCTTAAAAAACTACAATTAAAAAAAAAAAAAAAAAAAACTACAATTAGAGCTACCATGTGACCCAGCAATCCCACTACTGTGCATATACCCAGAGAAAACCAAAATTCAAAAAGACACAAGCACTCTAATGTTCATTGCAGCACTATTTACAATAGCCAGGTCATGGAAACAACCTAAATGCCCATCGACAGATGAATGGATAAAGATGTGGTACACATATACAATAGAATATTACTCAGCCATAAAAAGAAATGAAATTGGATCATTTGTAGGGACGTCGATGGATCTAGAGACTGTCATACAGAGTGAGGTAAGTCAGAATGAGAAAAACAAATATTGTATATTAACGCATGTATGTGGAACCTAGAAAAATGGTACAGATGAAGCAGTTTGCAGGGCAGAAATTGAGGCACAGATGTAGAGAACAAACCTATGAACACCAAGAGGGGCAAGTGGTGGGTGGGGGTGGGGGTAGTGGTGATATGAATTGGGAGATTGGGATTTACATGTATACACTAATGTGTATAAAATGGATAACTAATTTAAAAAAAAAATGAATGATCCATCATTTTATGAATAAACTTTATAAGAAATAATAAAAATAAATAAGTAAATAAATAGCAGGATAGATTTTTAAATAAAGACTCATACATAAATTGTCTACAAGAAAACTATAAGAAAGTAGGAATGCTATGTTAAAATAAGAAGAAAAGTAGACAAATTAAATTATCAGGGTTAAAGGAGAATATATCATAATTATAAAAGTCTTCAAGGCATAACAGTCCAAAATCTGCATGTGCTCAATAATAGAACTTCAAAAGGGATGAAACAAAATTTCACAGAATGAAAAGGAGAAATATACAAATCCATAGTTAATTGATAGACTAGTAATTGATAAAACAATTTAAAAATATATGAGTATAAGATTGCCAACAAACACATGAAAGAATGCTCAACATCAATAATCATTAGAGAAATGCAAATCAAAACTACAATGAAGTATCACCTCACACCAGTCAGAATGGCCATCATTAAAAAATCTACAAACAATAAATGCTGGAGAGGGTGTGGAGAAAAGGGAACCCTCTTGCACTGTTGGTGGCAATGTATATTGATACAGCCACTATGGAAAACAGTATGGAGGTTCCTTAAAAAACTAAAAATAAAACTACCATATGACCCAGCAATCCCACTACTGGGCATATACCCTGAAAAAACCATAATTCAAAAAGAGTTAGGTACCACAATGTTCATCGCAGCTCTATTTACAATAGCCAGGACATGGAAGCAACCTAAGTGTCCACTGGCATATGAATGGATAAAGAAGATGTTGCACGTATATGCAATGGAATATTACTCAACCATAAAAAGAAATGAAAGTCTTCCCTGGTGGCGCAGTGGTTGAGAGCCCGCCTGCCAATGCAGGGGACACAGGTTCGTGCCCCGGTCTGGGAAGATCCCACATGCCGCGGAGCAGCTGGCCCCGTGAGCCACGGCCGCTGAGCCTGTGCGTCCGGAGCCTGTGCTCCGCAACGGTAGAGGCCACAACAGTGAGAGGCCCGCGTACCGCAAAAAAAAAAAGAAATGAAGTTGAGTTATTTGTAGTGAGGTGGGTAGACCTAGAGACTATCATACAGAGTGAAGTAATTCAGAAAGAGAAAAACAAATACCGTATGCTAACACATATATATGGAATCTAAAAAAAAAAAAAATGGTTCTGAAGAACCTAGGGGCAGGACAATAATAGACACACAGATGTAGAGAATGGACTTGAGGACACAGGGAGGGGGAGGGGTAAGCTGGAACAAAGTGAGAGTGTGGCATGGGCATATATACACTACCAAATGTAAAGTAGATAGCTAGTGAGAAGCAGCCACATAGCACAGGGAGATCAGCTCAGTGCTTTGTGACCACCTAGATGGGTAGGATAGGGAGGGTGGGAGGGAGACTCAAGAGGGAGGAGATATGGTGATATATGTATATGTATAGCTGATTCACTTTGTTATACAGCAGAAACTAACACACCATTGTAAAGCAGTTATACTCCAATAAATATGTTAAAAAATATGAGTATATAGAAAACTTGAAGAATAAAGCAAATAACTTGTCCTAATTTATATTAATAGGACACTCCATCCAAGAACTAGAATATATATTCTATACCATACACTAGACCAGAGAACAAGCCTCACTGGAATCTACCCACAATATATTTAAATAGAAACCAATAATAAAAAGATATCTGAGAATTCTCCAAATATTTAGAAATTAAACAAACTTATAAATAAACCATAGGTCCAAAATGTAATCATAAGGGAAGTTAAAAAATATCTTGGACTGAATACAAATGAAAACACAACATATCAGAATGTGCAGGCTTAAACACTACTTTGAGAGAAATGTATAGCTTTAAATGCTTATGTAGGGTAAAGTCTTAAATAAGCTTCCACCTTAAGAAATAAGAAAAAAATTAAACCTAAAACAAATAAATGCATGAAAGGCATAAATAAAAGATAAGAAATCATTGAAATAGAAAACAGACAAAAAATAGAAATGTCAAAGAAACCAAAAGTTGCTTTTTTGACAGATATCCTTGCTCAAGGATGTAGAGACAGTTCAGGAGAATATTAGCTACTACATGGAGAAAGAAAATGAAAGGCATCACATGTGGAATTAGAGCTGCAGAAAAAGAAGACAAATTGGGAAAAGCAGTTTTTGAAAACATTGTGCCAAGAAATTTCCAAAAGTGTTAAAAGATATAAAGCCACAGATTCAAAAAGTTTTAAAAAACACAAGCAGGAGAAATAAAAATAAATCAATACCTAGCCAAATTACAATAGCACTGCTGGATACCATGTTAAGATAAAATGAAGATATTTTCAGATAAATAGAAACTGGGAGAATTTTTCACCATTGTACCTACGTTAAAAGAAATACTACAATGGAGAAAAGACAGACTCTTCAATATGTGGTGCTGGGAAAACTGGACAGCTACATATAAAAGAATGAAATCAGAACACTCCCTAACATTATACACAAAAATAAACTCAAAATGGATTAGAGACCTAAATGTAAGGTTGGACACTTTAAAACTCTTAGAGGTGGGACGAAGTGAGAGAGTGGCATGGACATATATATACTACCAAATGTTAAATACATAGCTAGTGGGAAGCAGCCACATAGCACAGGGAAATCAGCTCAGTGCTTTGTGACCACCTAGAGGAGTGGGATAGGGAGGGTGGGAGGGAGACGCAAGAGGGAGGAGATATGGGGATATATGTATATGTATAGCTGATTCACTTTGTTATAAAGCAGAAGCTAACACACCATTGTAAAGCAATTATACTCCAATAAAGTTGTTAAAAAAAAGATCTTTTTTGATCCACCTCTTAGAGTAATGAAAATAAAAACAAAAATAAACAAATGGGATCTAATTAAACTTAAAAGCTTTTGCACAGCAAAGGAAACCATAAACAAAACAAAAAGACAACCCTCAGAATGGGAGAAAATATTTGCAAATGAAGTAACTGACAAGGGATACTCTCCCAAATTTACAAGCAGCTCATGCAGCTCAATATCAAAAAAAACAAATAACCCAATCAAAAAATGGGCAAAAGATCTAAATAGATATTTCTCCAGAGAAGACATACAGATGGCCAAAAAGCACATGAAAAGATGTTCAACATTACTAATTATTAGAGAAAGGCAAATCAAAACTACAATGAGGTATCACCTCACACTGGGGAGAATGGCCATCATCAAAAAATCTACACACAATAAATGCTGGAGAGGGTGTGGAGAAAAGGGAACCCTTTTACACTGTTTCTGGGAATGTAAATTGATATAGCCACTGTGGAGAACAGTATGGAGGTTCCTTAAAAATCTAAAAATAGAACTACCATATGAACCGTCAATCCCACTCCTGGGCATATACATGGAGAAAACCGTAATTCAAAAAGATACATGCACCCCAATGTTCATTGCAGCACTATTTACAATAGCTAGGACATGGAAGCAACCTAAATGTCCACTGATAGAGGAATGGATAAGGAAGACTTGGTACCTATACAATGGGATATTACTCAGCCATAAAAAAGAACAAAATAATGCCATTTGCAGCAACATGGACGGAACTAGAGATTATCATACTAAGTGAAGTAAGTCAGACACAGAAAGACAAATATATGATATCACTAATATGTGGAATCTGAAAAAAAAGGGGTACAAATGAACTTATTTACAAAACAGAAGTAGAGTCACGGATGTAGAAGACAAACATGGTTAACGGGGTAAAATGAGGGAGGGATAAATTGGGAGATTGGGATTGACATAAAAACACTACTATATATAAAACAGTTAACTAATAAGAACCTGCTGTATATCACAGGGAACCCTACTCAATATTCTGTAATGGCCTATATGGGAAAAGAATCTTAAAAAAAAAATAGAGTGGATACATGTATATGTATAACTGAATATAACTGATTCACTTTGCTGTACACCTGAAACTAACACAACATTCTAAATCAACTATACTCCAATAAAAAATTTTAAAAATGAAAAGAAATACTAAAGGGATTCTTTAGGCACAAGATAAATATAACCATAAAAAAGTGCAAAAATGCACAAAGGATTAAATTGTAAAAAAGATGATAAAAATGTGGTATTTTTAAAACATTGTATACAACAAATATATATATATATAATGCATTAAAATGATAGCACACATGGTGGAGAGTATTAAGTAAACATTCTAAGAACCTGTTCTAAGTACTTTTTTATTTCCAGAAGGTGGAGAACTACTAATTTATATTCAAAATGCATGTTAGTAATGTCTGTAGTAACCTCTTAAATAGGTGCTTTAAAAATATGTAACAAGTTAATAGAAGGGAAAATTGAATAATAAAAATTTCTTAGCTCAAAATAAAACAAGAAAGGAGAAAAAATAGCAACAACAAAGTGGATAAACACAAAGCAAATAGATGATAGATTTATATTCAAATATATTAATAGTCTCATTAAATATAAACAGATTTAATTGAAAGAGAAATGTCACTATAAGAAATAAAAATGCTACAATATGTAGTTCTTAAAAGACACACCATAAATAAAAGAACAAAAAAGGCAGAAGGCACATATTAAAAATCCATTGTAATTACTTCAGTAAAAAGATAGTGGACTTCAAGGCAATAAAATGTTCCTAAAGATGAAGATTTCATGATGATTAAACGATCTACTAGGAAAATAAAACATTTCTAAATTTATGTACAGATAATAACATAACATTAATATAGACAAAGCAAAAACTGAAAAGATTATAAGGCAAACTAGAATTCTTCACAATCATATTTGGAGATTAGACCCACTTCTCTAACTGATAAAATAAAGAGACAAGAAATTAACATAACAGTAGAAGATGTGAAAACCACAATTAACAACTTTTATCTAATTGATCTATTTAGAACACTGAATCCTTGACAGCAAAATATACATATTTCAATAAAGCAGTCTCAGTACATTTCAAAGAACTGAACTCAGAGTAAGTTCTCTGACAATGGTGAAATCAAGGTTGAATTTATTAACAAAAGATACAACAAGAAAATACCCAGATGTTTGAAAATTAACCATTATGCCTCTAAACTCTCCAAAAGTCAGAGAAAATATGAAGGGAATGTTGTGAATTGAACAATAATGAGAATAATATATTAAAACCTATCGGATGTGAAAATTCCCTGGCTGTCCAGTGGTTAGGGCTCCGTACTTTCACTGTGAGGGCCTGGGTGTAATCCCTGGTCGGGGAACTAAGATCCGGCAAGCCCCGCGGAAATAAAAAATAAAACAACCTATGGGATACAGCTAAACCCTGCTTAGAGGGAAATACATAGTGATAAAATGTATATATACAAAAAGGTCTGAAAATCAATAATCTTAGTATCCATCTCAAGAGATTGAAAAATAAGAAGAACTAAATCCAGAGAAAGTAGAAATAAATAATTACAGTATGAACCAAAATTGATAATGTAATAAACAAATGCAAAATTGAAAAGTCAGCACAGCCAGGAGCTGGTCCCTTGGAAAGAATAATAGGACTTACAGCCTTCCAAAGATTGGTCAAGGAAAAAAAAAAAAAAAAAAGATATAACGTATCCATGCTAGGATTAAAAAAAGGCACATAATCAGAGATCCTGATAATACAAACAGTTATCAGTCTTAATCATATGAACATTATGCCAATAAAATTGAACATGTATACGAAATTCAAATTCCTGGAAAACTTCACCTTGTCTAACTGGATACAAAAAATAATATAATTATGTATACTAGTATTATATCTATTTAATAAACTGAACATGTTATTTAAAACCCTCCTATAAAGAAAAGTCTAGGCTTAGATAACCTTAAAGAAAGACATAACAACAATCTTACACAAACTTTTCTAAGGGAAAAAAGATGGAACACTTTTTTATCTCATAAATATGTATTTTAGGAGACTAGCATAAACTTTATACTCAAACCTAACAAGGACTTTTCAAGAAAGGGAAATTACAAAGCCATCTTTTATGGACATAGAAAAAATTGTTAAACTTAGTGTAAGCACATAAAATCCACCAGCACATGAAAATTTTAATACACAACAAAAAAGTTAGATTTATTTTAGCAGTCTTGTTCAATATTAAAAATATTGATCAGTGTATTTCACTCCATTAACCATATAAAGGAGAAAAATCATATGATCATTCAAAAGGTGAAGAAAAGCATTTGATAAAATTCCATACTGATTAATGATAAAAGATCTTAGCAGTCTCAGAACAGAAAAGTACTTTCTTAATCTAACAAAGGCTTCAACAAAACTTAAATTATTGAGAATAATAAATTGTATACTAAGGTTCAGCATAATGCTAGATCTAGAAGATCTACTTCTAACTATATATACTTGCACAGTGCATAGATATGTGTACCATAGCATGTAAAAGTAAAAAGACATTACTGATAATAGTTTCTAACTGGAAACAGCAAATATCTATCTTCTGTAGAATAGACAATAAATTGTGATGTGTAAATAAAATATTTAATTAAATATTTTAAGATAAGTATTATAAGATAAAATGAGCAAACTACTGCTACATGTGAAATTGTGGATAAACCTCACAAACATAATGCTGAACAAAAGAAGCCAGGCACAAAGCAATTCTATTTGTATAACATTCAAAAACAGGGAAACTATCTTTCGTGGTGGAAGTCAGAATAATAGGTCCATTTGTAGACAGCAATGACGAGGAAGTAGCAGAGGGTAACTTCATGCCTCCTGGCAATTTTTATTTCTTGATCCATGGAGTGAATGGACACATGGGTATATTTACTTTGAAATAGTTAACCAAAGTGTATTCGTATGATTTTTGCACTTCCCTGAATATATATTTGCTATGGACTGAATTGTGTTCCTTCAAAATTCTTATGTTGGAACCCTAACATAACCCTAACCTCAATGTGATCATATGTGGAGGTGGGGTTTTAGGAGATAATTGGGTTTAATTGAGATCATGAGGGTGGGGGCCTCAGGACGGGATTAGTACCCTCATAAGAAGAGACACCAGAAAGCTTGCTGTCTTTCTTTGCCATGTGAGAACACAACAAGAAAGTGGGCATCTGCAATCCAGGAAGAGAACCTTCTCTAGAACCGGAACACACTGATACATTCATCTCTGGATTCCAGCCTCTAAAACTATGAGAAAATAAATGTGTGTTGTTTAAGCCACCCAGTCTATGGTATTTTGTTATGGTAGCCTGAGCTAACTAAGACATGTTTTACTTCTATAAAAAGTTTACTTATAAAAGAAAGCAGAAAAACATATTTTGACAAGTTTTAGGAGTGGTAGAAAGGTACAGATCTTGGCAAGGAGCAGAGATATCATAAAAGGAGTAATTATTTGACTAGTTCTTGAAGAAGGAGTACAAAAAGTATGCAGTGGAGAGTGAGCTCAAGGTACTTTAGAAATCAGTGCTGGAATAGGGCTAGGGATGCCAGCTTAAAAATTCAGATTTTACATGCATGAAAATATAAAATTATTATAGATAATTATGTCTGAGTAGGAGTAGTCCATGAAGAAAAGGCTGGAAACACACTGGAGACAAGGACTTCTTATGGAACACTGCTAAAATAGTTCAAACACCAATAGCTTTGGAATGTTGATTATGTTGAGTTTACTCTGTGTAAATAATTATTGATTTATGTTCTGTGCAGATCTTTGGTGTTTGTTTTTAGAAATAACTTTTTACCCTTGCTCTATGTTCTTTTTAAGGATCCAAAAGTACTTTATAATGATGTTATCTCCTTGATATAATGGCCATTTGTTTGAGAATTATGAAAAATTTTAAATGCCCACAAGGACATAGTTAATGTCTAAGATCTTAGGACCCTACCTATGAGTACCATTGATAGTAGCAACTAGGTCATTTCTGAAGTAGCCATTTATCTGGAAGGTTTAGTCACTATGTTTATTGCCATTGCCCTCGTGTGTGTGGAAGCAGACAACAGAGGAAACATTAGAACCATGAGCTATAAAAAGATAGACTTATCCTAGAGCAGATAAATTTAGGGGCACCAAGGAGTCCTATAAAAGTTCTATCAAAGTTGCCTGGAGATAGAGCTGTATTGGTAGAATGTTGACTTGATATGGCTAAATAGACATACATTGACTTCTGAAAGTATTTCTGAGGTTTTTAAAGTGGTGATGGTCTTGGGTGGCAAGGTGCCAACAGACAAAGTAAGGTGATATAGGATTTATTTAATGACAAGACTATGAAAACTTATAGGTATGAAGAATGCCTGAAAACAGGAGAAAGATAGCAATCTCCTAGTGGGAAGTGTTGCTTTCCTGACTCTCAAGTTGCTTACACAAAAATACTCAACAACCAATGCATCTACCTTTTCAGAATAAGGACCCATCACATCATTTAAGGAACCAACTCTGAGTCTTTCTAAGCTCAGGTAGAGAGTTGAAACAAACCTTTCTGATCATGTATAACAAATGTCTCAGCATACTCCTGAGGAAATTCTGTAGGATGACTTGAATCAGAGGTCAGTTTGAGGCACTTAATAGATCTGCCCATCCTAAGTAGAATTTGGCTTCAGACCTGAAGTCCTGTCCCCAGTGCAATCATGATTTATGCACAACATGTCAATACACCCTTGACCAGCTAACTAAATCTTTCCCATTATGGTAGATTCTCCTACCTGTCCAGCCAGGAGACTGGCTGTCACAGAGAAGGCATTCAGTGAAGATTCGTTAAATAATCAAACAAGTTTGGTAAAAGGATCATGGAATATGTCTTCCTAGGAAGGAAACTGAAGGCTTTGAAGACACAGTTGATGTTTTGATGTCTTCTTCCAGTGTAAAGTCATTTTTCTGGATAGGTAAAAGGAATGTACCATCAAGAAAGAAAAATCTTTAATATTTTTGTGGCCAATGGCTGACATTTTCAGACAAATTGCCACTTGATTGGTGATAGAGTTCTTCTTAGAACATAAGGAAGAGTATATTTTGCAATAGACTCAGTGATCTGATTTTAAAAAGTTAAAATAACTTTTGAGAAAGATAAATAATTCCAATTAATATTTTAAAAACTACATGCTACTCAGTTTAATAAGTATAATAATATACATAATAATGAAAGGAAATCATAGAAGCAAGTATGAACAATTTGTATGGCCTAGTAAAAAATATGAAACTGTGTCAAGAAAGTGCCCAGTAATTCTAAGGAAGAAACAACAAAGGAAAGGATCAGGGCACAGAATAGTGGACAATTTTACAAATATTTATACATATATAATCACGTATATACACATTCAAATTGCACATATGCATATGTCATAATCAACCATATTTTTATATATAATGCTAAAATAACTAAAGTAATGTTGTTGGTATCACCAAAATTGATTGGATTAGACTTATGAGTGAATGGATGACTAAACCTTGTTTACAAGATACATGTACTTTGTAGCATTTGGCATTGAGAAAATATGTTTGTATATGTGTGTGTGAATCCACAGCCCAGCCAAAAGGAAGGTGTGTCTGAAACTTTCCTATTATCAATAATAGCACTGGTCCATTGGCAGAGTCAGTGATGAAGAATGGCCCTGTTGTTATATACCAGTAATCTAAAATACATTTGATGTGTGTTTACTCTCATAGTTTCTCATAAGAGTGAGAAAGCAGTGTGATAAATTCTACTGTTTTTGTATAAGAACTTTTACATAAAGTAGAAGTCATGTCAACCTTGAGAAAAAATCATATTTTTATATTAGAATTTTAAATAGTGATGTGATTGCATAGCCAAATATGATAACCTTATAATTCCAGTTAGTAAAGTTCAGAAAGTTCAGAGAAATATACAATTCTATGTACAGTTAAAAAATGATGATGCATTAAAAAAAGGAATTTTGATTTATAATTTAAAATAGCTATAGTGACAAAGGCAAGAGGCATGGGATGGTACCAGTGTGTTTGTAACGCCATGTGTTATCCACACCCAGAAATCATATAAACATAAGAAGTAGAGGAAGGAGTCTGGAAACAAGGAGGAGTTCAAATAAGTAACAAATTTGTGACAGCAATGCTGAAACAAGTGCCCCAAATCTTAATCTTCACAGAAGAGTGATCAGGGAAAAAGAGCCCTAAGGAGCAAAATTTAGGACAAGAAAAGGAATAAGTCCTCTGCCTTTGGGAAAATGTATTGTTATGATAAAAAGAAGGAAAATAATTACTTAATTCTTTGTTGCTTTATGGTGCTTTTTCAAAGAAAAAGTTCTTCTTTCTACAGAATAAAATGTAGTTCACATATGTTTAAGAACTAAATGAAGAGGGCCACTCAAATAGGAGGAAGGCTAGATATGAAGAATGATAGAATTGAAGGTGCTTAAATTAAAAAAAAGTAAAATTTGAAAATGGCGTTGTAGTTGTCTTCAAAATTTTGAAAATCAGGCATGGGAAAATATAGTATACTTATTCATGATATACTATATAATAGACTCCAAAGTATGCAGATTTTTGACTGTATAAAAGGCAGTGAATATTAACGTTGAAAAGAATTTGCAGCTGAACAAGTAAGACCTCCCTCACCAAAAATCTTTCAGTAGACTACTCAACAGGCAGAAAAAGATCCTTTGGAAGATAGGATGCCTGTTAAGATACCTTTCATTTCACCTGTTTGAGGATATTGTAAGGTTAGACGATATCACAGTGACAAGTCTGTCTGTGAAACAGAGCTAGAGAAAATGGTTTCATTAATGAGGACTCAGAGGTCAAACACATGAAACTGAATGAGGGTCTAGAAAACCAGTCTTAGCCTCCAGTTTTCAGAATTGAGTAACAGAAATATGGACACACAATGGAAAAACCAACAGTGGGCAGAAGTCCAAGTGGCTTCAAGAACTCTTGCTGACTTGGAACATTCAAGAGTGGAATCCTACCTTCCTTCACAGAGAGGATGGAACATTAGTATTAATGCTATTTGGGAAATAAGTATGAAATGGACTGAAATATTTTACTTGGTCTAGGGACTGAAGCAAGCATTAGAAACTTTACGTTCTTACATTTTCGAAGACAGATTTAATGAGAATTATATACAAGAAATTTTTAATTTACAAGGAATAAAATGAGAACTGATCAAGTAAATGTTTTGACATACACCTTTTACAAGCTACTTATGCTATGCTAATGCCTAAAGAAACTGGTTTATTCATATATACTCCAATAGCTAACCTTTATTGAGCATTTGTGTATACTAAGTGATTTACATGTATCATCTCTCAGTTTATCTTTTTTATTAACTTTATGAAACAGAAATGATTATTATAATAATTTGACAAATAAGGGAACTGAGACTTAAAGTGGTTAAGTAATTTGTACAACCAGTAACCAGTAATCTGTAGGTGATAATGGTGTACTACTGATGTTGTTGAATATCAAACTACTCTGAATTGTAGCTCTGGGAAACAAAGAAATAAAACCAACTCAAGATGGCCTGTGTGCCTTTTAGAAGGTTGGCAGTAAATGTGGCACCAAACTCTGGATCCAATCAAATGTTTGGTACTGTCCAACCTTCCATATGGTTGGGGGGTCTGGATCTGTCACAGATGTCGCAGGCAGCTTCCCGCATCACCTGCAAGACATATGTGACAAAAATGGGAAAGCAAGATTACTAAAAGTATGCCCCCAGCTGGGCCTGTAGCTGTGAAGCAAAGATCAGCACAGCAGCAAGTTGGGAACTGGGCAAACATGGGGGATGGTTCACTTTAAGGTCCTGAGTCAGCTGTTCAACCATGAACTGAAATAAGGGCATTACAAGTAGCCAGGGCTGGCAAAAGAAAAGCTCCCAGAACACACTGAATCACAACTTCTAACAATGTGGCATGGCTGTGCAAACAACATCAGACAGGCCAAACTTAAATGCAAAAAATCAAAGACTGAGTGACTCATTTTGGGCAAATGTGTCTGGCAGCCTAGAAGGAGGAAAGGCAGGGCTGCAAGTACAATATGCTCTACAGACAGAGGAGAGAGTCCCTGCCCAAAGACAGTTTCCATGTGTACAAAGTGTGGAAAATCTGAGACATGCACTGGGCTCTTCAGCCACATTCTCACCCTTGGAAAGCAATCAGCCAGCAGAAAAATCTCCAATTTAAATGACAGCAAAATGTATGCTTGGAATTATCTGACCAAATTAGCAACTGAGATATTCTAGGGACTTAATTTGCACATTGAGTTTTAATAGTATTATATTTGTATAGCAGATTATATAACCAAAAATGTTAATGGGAAAATGATTTTATTTGACTGGGAAATTGGCACTCCGGCTAATTGTCTGAAAAGGAGCCAATTTTAAAATTCAGATGCTGTTTGAATGAATTGGTATTGGCTGAATT
This sequence comes from Lagenorhynchus albirostris, assembly GCF_949774975.1. Lineage (NCBI taxonomy): Eukaryota > Metazoa > Chordata > Mammalia > Artiodactyla > Delphinidae > Lagenorhynchus > Lagenorhynchus albirostris. Next base: position 59,187,683 of record NC_083106.1, on the reverse strand, counting down.
AGGATTTATTGTGTAGAATACAGTTTTTAAAAATAGCCTAAAGAAAGAAAAGAGGGCTCACTCAATGAACTAAGTTTGTGTACTTCACCATGTTCTGGGATGGATTTCAGGATGTAACAAATAATACCATCAGAGAAGAATATTATGGTGTGGGTAGGGGTGGAAGATGAATAAATGGTCTGAAATGGACATGCGATATGAATGTGTATGTGGTCAGAGTAAATTGAAGAATGGCTTGTCATCCGTTGGCCATTAGCCAGATAGCAAATCTCTACTAATATATTTGATTACCTTTTTATAAGTGACTTCCAGCTTTATGTGCTTATTTTATGTAGATTAGGATTAAGTACCGCACATATTTAGGAATGGCCATGTTTTTGGTATGGTATTTAGAGTACTTGAAACATTAAGAAGATTCAAAGTTTGCAATTAATGCTGGTGATGACTTTTCTTATCATGAAATTTATTAGCTGTAGCTGGCCAAAACTAAATAGGAAATAAGACGGAGTGGCAGTTAATTTTATAGGAGAAAGCTTTGCTAATAATAAACTTTTTATTGTTTTTAGAATATCCCCATTCTTAGCCAATTGTAATGATCTTATTATGCTTGCTTAACCCTACCCCCTTTTCCTGAAGAAGCACAGACTTTGTAAGTAACAGTTGAAATTGCCCTCTTTATTTATGAGTGTACAGCCTCTTCTTATTACATGCCTTCAGGATATGGAAAGCACAAGATTTCCCTAGAAAGCCAGGCCTTTTCTTCTCCACCCCACCCCCTACCAGCCCTACTTCTTAAGACAACATCTTCAAGTTGCCATAGACCAACTGTGAGTGTTAAATGAATATCTTTGACAGGAGCTAAGTCTTTTGGGCATTGAAATAAGGTTTTCCTCCTCTTTTGGCATGTGAAGATTGAGAGTGTTCTTTGACACCAGTAGCAGAGGATGTGAGCAAAGCAACTTTCAGAACATCAAAAGTGTCAGCAGAAGAAAAAATCAGTGCAAGTAGAAAGCACCAAGGTAATTTTCCCACCTATAGTATTCCATGAAGTCAGTCAGCTCATTGCCACTCTTGGCCGATGGAGCCTCCTTCTCTGTTGTTAAATGCCACATAAACTATCTGTCAGCCTCTAGGGCTGTTCAGTTCTCTTATACAGAAACACAAAGGTGGAAACAAAAGCAGCAATGTATTGAACTCAAGTATGATTTTTAAAAAATAACGTTTCATACTTCATTCATAAGTATATATTTTGCGGGAATTTTCCACAAATATCATAGCCAGAATTCCTACTACGTTTATTGAATTTCTTCAAGAGATGAAACAATCCATTTCTATATGGAGAAGCATTTTCTCCTATTTTTATGTTGTTTTTATTTTAGATTTGGAACTGAAAAATATGGTTGTATTTCTGTATTTTTGAATGTATTAAACATTTCATTGCTAATGCTAAAATTTCTTAAAGTTTTTATTAATATATATAATATACATAAATGAAAGTATACTTATCATAAGTGTAGAGCTGGAGACTTATTTCCAACTGTACACATCCATGTAGCCAGTACCCAGGTAAAACAACAGAAATTTACTCATGCTAAGTTTTTCAATAGTTGCATTTTCCAAATGCGTTCCTTTCAGTGGCTTTTCAAATCTTGAAAAAAAAAAAAAAAAACGCTGTCTCCTTAGAATGGCAACCCCTGTACTCAAGCATCTATTTTTCTCAATATATTCCCTAATAGCATCATCAAATAATTTTTATTAATGTTTAATTCATTGCACATAGCAACCTGTATAACTATAGGAAAGGACATAAATTAGCATTGCAGAGTATGAACATTTGCTACATGGCAAAACTGTTCTTTTTGGCAACCATTTTGCATTTTTAAAGCCACAAGCACCCTGCTTAACAGAACTCCAAATACAGAAACAGCAAAATGGGGGGAAGGTGCTAAATGAAGAAGGGCTGAGGGGTTAAAATCATAGCTGGATGATTTCACCACTGTTGCCCCATATTCATACTCTCGGCAAATGAATGAGGAGAGCCCCATGTGGGATTACAAACTTGCTGGGAATGGCTGAGAAACCTTCTGCCCTGCTGGAGTTTTTAAGTAGTTTCTAAGAACTGATTTCTGCACAAGTGAAATTGATTGGATTGCTTTATTTTTCTTCTGGCAAGAAATGTTTTCATCTCTGCATATCCCTCTCCCTGTTCTCTTTAGTTGGCTTGATGATAAAACCTTCTGCAAGACCCAAACACAAGTTACCTCTTCTGTGAAGCCTTCCTGATTACCCTGCCTTGGCCTCTGCCCCTTCTTGGATTATGTGGCGTTGTCTTCCCCAACAACTTGTACAGTACCTCAGAGCCATAGTAAGCGCTCTTAGTCTCTGCCACTCACTCATTCACTAGGTTGTGAGCTTCTAGAGGGCACAGACTAGGTCTTTCCAGTTTTGTACTTTGCTGTCCCAGGTTGCTTTACTTATACCCTTTCTGTATCTAATCTGAATGTAAACAGAAACTCAGTTCCAGGAGTGAGAGGCCATAGACAGACTTATGGGTGCAGGTGAGACTACCACAGATCATCATCATCTAGAGTTCTCTACTATTATCAGAGTTGTTTCTTTAGACTGACCTGCTATTGTCTAGCCAGCAACCAACTACCAAACTCCAGATGAGCAGCCACCCACCCACTGTCTTGTTCAGCATCATAATGAATGGAGAGAGACAGAACGTGCTATTAAACTGTCTTCCAAAAAAAACTTGTATTCTAGAAAAGTAACTGTCTGGATCTTGAAAGGAAAGAGTAAAATAAAACTCCATTCCCCTTAATCATTTTTAATTGACAAACACTTATTTTCCTTCCTTTTTTAAAATAAAATGTAAGCAAAGAAAATAATACAAACTATAACCCTATTAAAATCACCAAAAAAAAAAAGGTAAAGGAAGGAAGTGGCTGAAATCCATTGCTCTTCCTTGGAGTCTTAGTTGGCCTCCATCTTTTTCTCCCTTCTTGAGGTCAATCAGAGATGCTTTTCCCTTTTCTTTATCTTTTAAAATTTTATTTTCCAGAGGAGGGACAGTCATATGTGATTATAATAGTGTTTCCCTGAAAAGTATATTACAATTTTATTGGTAAATCATATATGTTTTACTGTTTGGGAATACTGTAAACTTATATGGCATTTTGAATATATTCAAATATATAGATATATTTAGACACTGAAAGCATTGACTTGTCAATACTAGAAATATTGTGTAGAAGGAAGGCCAAGGTTTAATTCTGACTTCCACTTAAAATGTATTTGCTCTCGGGCAAGTTATTTAACCTTTCATCTATATAACTGAGATAATAAAATACATCTCTCAGGTTGTTGTTTGAATTAAATGTGTCAGTATATGTAAAGCTCTTATAAAAATGCATGGCACATGGTAAATGTTTCATAAATATTAGCCATTATGTAATAATAACTATCATATTATATATAATATGCTATCACTAATAATAAATAATTAAAAACAAAAGGGACAAGAGATATCAAAATAAAACATTTGAGTGTTAGGAATAAGAATGGATCTGCCTGTGGTTAACAGCTAGGTCTTTCAAGTTCTTGAATAATATTAAACAAAAAAAGGTTTTCTTTGTTCAAGAATCATAAACAGCAACTGTCAGTGAGAGCAGAACTCCTGTATTGTTCTTTGTTATTCTCCTTTCATATAGCCAGGTATGTTTAATAGCTATTCAGATATTAAGTGTATAAATATTGTATTAAACAACTATTATTTAAGTGGACTGTATAAAAGAGTATTATTCAATGATATTTTGTGTCCATTGGTAAAATATTTTTGTATAATAATTAACGAAAGTTCTATACATTGGTAAATTTTAGAATTCAACTTTGTAATGCAGTGATAATAATGCTAGCATAATCAAGATCATGTCTCAAAAAAAAAGAAGCTTAAGTAATATATTGTTCTCAGATTATTTTGTGACCCTAAAAATAATTTTGACAGCATTGGTGGTTTGGAGTTTTTGGCTACCATGTCTTGCCCATTTCTTTTTGTTTTTTCGTCCTGAAATGCCTTTCTTCAAAGTTTTCAGATATAATAATTTGCTTTCTAAATAGAGATGTGAGGATCTTCTATCAGAATAATCCTGTGTGATCTTATCCAGAGAGTGAGTTTCTGGTTACAAGAAGTAGATGTCTCATTTACACTGCACCATACGAAATGTAGTAACACCAAAATACTTTGATGAAACCTACAGATAAACCTTATTCAAAGGTGAATAACACAGTTAGTAATTATACGTTGGTTTATAATGATATATAATGAATATCCAAGAAGCATCAGTTCCTAGTATAGAAATAATGGCATTAAGCAGAGTTAGTCCTCATTTTGTAGGTTTAAAAACAGACACGGTGATTAAAATTTTGTGAGATTAAAAACAAATTTAAATATACTTTCCTAGAATATTTATCTTCATAGATTTTTCTAGAACGTGCACGCAATACCGGTTTTCACCTCGTGTAATTTTCATCTCATGAAAGTTTTAACGTTAAGAGCATTTGAAAGCAAACAGTAATTATTATTGACCTTTTTATAATGGTCAGAATCTGGAGGTACTAAACCATGTTTAAATCTTTATAGGAGCTGAAGTAACTAAGAATCATCTTAATTAGGATACTTTCATTGTGTAGTTATGTGTGTTGATTTTTAAAGTATTTATTTTGCCAAAAGAAAGGGAGAGAAAAAGAGAGATATGTGCAAGCAGACAGAAGCAACAAAGCAACGTGTTTACATAACTAGAAATCTTTTAAATAAATTTGTTCCCAGTAGGAGCCTAAACAGATATCTGTAAAAGGTGAAATCAAATTGAGCCAGTTTAAGGTGGGGAGTGGGTATCACTGAAAGTGGGACTAGATCATTATTGTTGATGACAAGTTACTGTTATTTTGACTGAGAATATCATTATGTATTATATTACTTAAATTGTTGACCTTTTTATTTAACTTACATCAGTTTCAAATTTGGGTGTTGTTATGCTTGCTTTTGGTCATTGCTAAAACTCTTACTGTTTTTCTGGGAACCACATCTTCCGTGCTTTTTCCGCCCTCCCTCTTCTGCATCCCTTTTCCTTGAAGTGTTTCTTTTGTTTGTCTCCATTACACCAGCATGCAAGAACACAGTGTTTCTGCACAGTGGGAGCTGGCAATCTCTGAAGAGGCTTTCCAGCATTGCTTTTTAGACTGAAATCATTACAATCTTCAATAGCTACTTGGATTAAAAAAGAAAAAAGAAACTAGCACATTATTATTCTCAAAACCATCTCAATGTATAAAGAGGCTATTTGCGTGGTCTTCCCACATCTCCCCCTTCTCTCCCTCCTCTGGCAACCCCTGCTCATCCTGCGCCTTGTCTCTCTGGATATGTTTCCTTCACGCTCAAGTTTAGTTTGTATGGACCTGATTCACTAATTCTATTCAAATTGAGCATACAAATGCATTTTTTCCTGTTGGTTCTGAATATTTTTGCACTGCTTATGCAAAAGATGTAGTCAGATATATCTTACATTTACTGATACTTAAATTATTACCTTGGAGAAGGTGAAATATACCAGCACTGACCCAAGATACTGTTTTCAAACCCAAGAGTTATTAACGTGAATTAATGGGAAAGTTGCTTTAGTAATAACCCTGCAAGTAATTTTTAAGTAGGTGGGAATTCTAGTTTATAGTTATTCATGTATCAAACACTACTACACTGTTTTTCTCCAGGTCCCAAGTGCCTGAGTGCCTGCTTCTAACCAGTAGTAACATTTGTTTATGGAGATGCCCACGAGTGACCCTAAGTGCATATTGGAAACTTGGGGCCTGAGGAGCTGTTTGCAGTGCCTTCACCCTGTGAAAGGGATTAGCGTATGTGAACACATAATATTTCCAACAGGGGCTTGTATAGTGTCGTCATAGGATTTATTTGTTCTCTTTGGTGAGCATAACTATAAATAATGAAAGGGAATGGCATGAATAAAAGGGAGACTAATTTATGTACTTTATCAAAGCAGCATAAACCAGTTTATGTCCTGCACCCCATCCCAGATGAATATATTCAAATAAAATCAAAATAATATAATGTTTTTCATTGTTAGGTAAATGGAAAAACACACTAAAAAAGAAAATGTAACAAACCTGTAGTAATTTATTACTGATGTTTCTTATTCTGATGTATTTTAAAGTAAGTCCTCAACTACATGAGTTAGGGTGTGTGTGTTCTTATTTGAAACTATAGTGCTCCCAGTGTTCCCCAGAGGACGATGTCAATGATGCTCCTCCATCCTTCCGCCTCTGGTCATTAGGCCTCAAATACAGTAACCAGTAGAGAGCTAGTGATTTTTTTTTGCTCATGCTATTTCTTACCCCTAGTATGCTTTTTTTTTTTTTAATGCGGTACGCGGGCCTCTCACTGCTGTGGCCTCTCCGGTTGCGGAGCACAGGCTCCGGACGCGCAGGCTCAGCGGCCATGGCTCACGGGCCCAGCTGCTCCGCGGCATGTGGGATCTTCCCGGACTGGGGCACGAACCCGTGTCCCCTGCATCGGCAGGCGGACTGTCAACCACTGCGCCACCAGGGAAGCCCGACTCCTAGTATGCTTTGATCTTTGCACTCAATTAGAAATAATTGGTGAAAATTACGAGCACCAAAGTCAAAGGATTTCCCTTCTTTTGTTAGATTTTAATTTTACCTCTCAGAGTTTTTGTCCAACAGGAACAAATGGAAGTTTACTTAAAATCAGGTTCTTGGAATACAGCTCACCAACATTTTCTTTGTTTCAAATTCTGTTTATAACTCAAGGTCTAGATTGAATAACATTTTTTCATGACGATTTTTTGAGTTATCTTGGACAGACTTCTGCCTTCTTTGAAATTCTGTGGCTCCAGTGTTTGTACATTTCTCATGGCACATGTTAAACTGCTTCTTGCATCATAAATATTTGTGTAGCATTTCCTCTTTCCTATTGTTTCTAAATTCCTTAAGGAATAACATGATGTGTCCTTTTTCATTTCAAGCTCCTCCAAACTCCTCACTCAGTACTTTACACACTGGTACTTGTTGAACACATGACTAAAAGATAGAAAATGACTATGGTTTAGGATCTCTTCTGTCTGTCACTTAACTTCCTATGTCTGTACGTCCATTAGAAAAAACAGCAATTATGGCATTTAGCATAAAAGACTGATATGGAAATAAATCAGCACTTATTATTGTTTTCAGATCCAGGAAAACACATATGTACATTAATATGGAAATATTACAGGTGAAATTTTCTTATTAAAAATATAGTCATGAAAAATTTAGTCATAGCTTGCCTTTCTCATGCTCTGCCAATAGGACTATAATGTGAAATAGAATGAATAGTTCAACTTCGGTTTCATATGTGCAAATTATAGCTCTTCAAATGCACCAATTGCTCAAAAGGTTATGAATGATGTCATTTGCACCCATATAGCAAAAGGCTCTTGCCTGACTTTTCAGATCTATTTACAGAGATCCAAAATGTTCTGCCTATTTGTTTATCTAAAATATGTTCCTTCGTGAATGCCAGAAAGGAATTGCTACTGTAATCCCAGGTATCAATTTGCTTCCTGTAGGATATTGCCTTATGATCCCTGCTCAGTCTCCTTTTATTTTTTTATAATCCCAAACCCTAGAGGCATCATTTCAGCCTAAGTCAGTGATTTAGAGGCTCTCATACTTTTATTTATAAATGTGTATGCCATAAAAACTTACATAGCCCAGCATATAATGAAAACTGGTCACAAAATTTTGCTTCAAAAATCACAAACATGTCCTAGTAAATATAGCTTCTGCCCAGCCGTTTATTTTCTTGGTACTAGAGTAGCTGCCTGCTTGCATATGTCTGCTCTAGGTTCGGATTCCTGTTAGCATGTAGGAATCTGATTTTTGTGACTCTTGCAACACATTCAGCATATTGGTTAATAGGCTGCCAACTTTCCCAGTTTTCCTTTCTGGGCAAATCCAGGCCAAAAGGAAGACCTAAAAGGGTTGCCATTGGGCTAGACATATAATAATATGTGCCATAACCCTGGGTAATGATGGAGGACTTAGTATTAGATTGTGAGGAAGAATGCAATGAACTAACCTTTATTAAGGGTCCAGAACCTCACGAGGTGCTTTACAGGTATTATCTCACTTTCATACCCAAGCAACTCCATGTAGTAACTAATGAGTCGAATCAAAAATTAAATGCTCGTCTGCCTGACTTCCTTCCCTGGTTGGAAGAGTTATTCCTGAAGTCATTTTTGGCCAGCTGCTTCCAGGAAATGGAGAAAGGATTTGCACTATTTAGGGTTAGAGTCTACTCTGAAGATACCACCTCATTTGCAGATGAACAAATGGAGAATGCCCAAGTAACAAAAGCAGTACTTAGTGGAGGGAGGGGAAGAAGAAGGGAAGAAAGAAAGAAGGGAGGAAAAGGAAGGAAGGAAGAAAGAAGCAAAGAAAAGAGGGAAGGAAAAGGATGAAAAGGGAATGGGAGAAGGGGAAGGAAAGATAAAGAAGTCTAACAAATTCTTTAAAACGTACTATTTTGGTTGAGGTAGGTTAAATAAGACCTACTGTTTTTGATTTAAATACATTAGTCTCAATTGAAGCACTCACGCTGACATAATAAAAGTGTTTTAAGGTAATGAATCATTATTTTAAAGGTCACCAATTAAACTCTTTCCCCTGAATAATTTTCCACCTGCCATTCTGCAGGTGGACAGCCCCACACGTACAGCTTTATCCACTTGGACTGTAGTCTTCGATGGTGCCAAGAACTTAGGTGGGAACAAACATACTTTCAAGACCCTCGATCTGTGGCTAAACCTTGTCACTCAGAGATACTTAGATATGTCTGGCATTAGAAGTAGTTTTCTTTTTCTCAGTTTTCATGTGATTCTAGGATATGTCCCAGAGAAATTGGCAGCAGATGAATGTAAACTGTTTTCTATCCTATGTTGGGACTTAATTTTGCATTTTATACACATACATGCTTTCAGGGCAATATTTGTCTTATACTATTTATTGCAGTTCAGGTGCTTATTCTCCTATGCCGATAAGCAGGACTCAGAGGTGAGCCTGGCAAGGTTTTGTGCCCAGAAGCCTAGAGGAGCCTAGGCCAAGCTGGAACATAGCTGTTGGCCTCAGCGAGGGGAACCCAGCTGATAGAAATGAAGAGAAAGGAGTTCTACAAGGGGAACCTCAACCAAAAAGCCAGCTTAGGGATGAAGTTAGGGGCTGATCTGAGTTTTGTGGAGTCCGAGGCTTATATAAATATATGGCGGGGGGGGTCCTCTTGGAGAAAAAAATAAAAATTGTTACTTTTTTTTTTTTGGCTGCACTGCATGGCATGTGGGATCTTAGTTCCCTGACCAGGAATTGAACCTGTGCCCCCTGCATTGGAAGTGCAGAGTCTTAATCACTGGACCGCCAGGGAAGTCCCCAAAATTCTTACTTTTCAATGTAAATGAAAAGAAAGACTTTATGGGCAAATTGCTAGTTTCCTATGCAGGGTCATGGAAGGGGCCTGTGCAAATGAGGGACCTTGAAGATTAAGCTTCCTATAAAATTGCCTCTGAAGCAGAGACAATCTCTAGAGATTAGACATAGGATGGACCTAGCTACAAACCAAAGGGCTTGTGATCAGGAGGCAGAAGTAGAAGATTCAAAACAGAGCCTGGGGGAGGCAGATAGTAGAAAGATAAAATGTCCAATTAGAGAAGGCAATAGCAATCACCATTTATAGTTCGCTCATGGTCTTCTTGGAATGGGGGTGATGGTAGGTGTTTAAGATGTCTTTCTGGGCTGGACAACAGGCATGATATGCCCCAGTGTCTTAGGATTAACTAACACAAGAAAATCATGGTTTGAATATGTGTTTCATGACTGATCTTTATCACTCAAAGTATGTCTGAAGTCTGAGGTTTGGACAAAAGCAAAAAATAAAAGTCTTGTTACTGCCCCACAGGAGCTTGAAATATGTAGCAACATTGAGGGAAAAAAATTTACTGGTAGTTTTCTAACAGCTTGTACCTTACCCAGTATTAACCTGCTGGGCATATTGGAGCTGTAAGGAATCTGGATGCAATAGTAAGCTGTGGTTGAAAAAATTGCATTGATCAATAGCTTGCATTACTGTAAAAATCCTTCTGGGCTTAAAATTTTATTTTCTTGTATTATGATAGAAACCCTGAAGAGCAAGAATGAGGGCTAATCAAAGAAACAGTAGAAAACAGCATATGTGTCCCAATACGTGATGGTCTCTATCAAGGACATTATGGGTTCTACACTGAAAGCTATATAGTAGTGTATTTTTTTTTTTTTTAAGTCTCCACAATGCTGTTTCAGGGTGCTTTTTAAAAGATTTTTCTAGTAACCAAGTAAGTTCAATGGCATAGCTTAAAATAGAAAAATAATGTATAGTTTGTATGTGTGTATTAGTATAAGTGGGTACCCATATGTATAGTTATATTATTTGTTTCTCTTTTAATGTTCCACTAAAAATACTTGGAAATTAATCATCTGATTTTTCTCTTGGAATATAACTATTTCATTATGTATTCTTTATGTCAGTGGCTGGTGTTGCATATGTATCTACTAAAGTTATTTTTTCCTAAAATGTAGATATCACTGGATAAGCATAAAATATAAGGAAGCTAAATAGAGCCATACTATATGTTTTTTTTAAGAATAATTAGGTATGTGAAATACATAAACATAAGATTTATGCTATAATTTTACAATACTGTTTTTTTGAACAATACAACTTATTTGCTTCTTTTTTATTGTCTCCTCTTCAGGAGAAAATAGTTGTAGGAGTTGACTGGGGTCTTAAAGAATGAGAGGATTAAGGAGCTGAAATCAGGTTATAGGGCAAGAGAATGGGCATGAGGCTTAACTCATGAAGGGGAGGAGAAGGGATGTAGAGGATGTGAGCCCAGAATCAAGTGTGAAGAAGAAACCCACAGCTTCAGTCATCCATAGCATGAACAGATCCCACTGGGAGAGAGGGCTCTCCAGAAAATCTCTTCCTCCTGACACTGAATGGGAGCTCTTGCCTCTGTTTTTTCTTTCTTAGTTAACCTACAGCAGTGATTGCACTCAGAACAATCACTCTAAAATGCAAACCTAATTATTTCATATCCCCTTAAATCCTTCCACTGGCTCCTTTTGATCTGTGGTACATTTTGAGTTTTTTTGAAATAGCCTGACCAGTTTTGAAATGGAGACCATACAGTCTCCAGTCCCAGGTCCCACTAGCATACCTCATGCTTTACTTAAATGGTTGTAATTCCCTGCCTACCCTTCATACCTGTCCTGGTGCTGTTCTCTGTTCCTGGGTGCTTTTTTCACCTATCTTTTTCTGGCCAAATAGAACTCATCTTGTAAGATTCAGCTAGAACATCATCTACTCTGGGAAACCTTTCCCGAAAACTTTTAGTCGGAGCACCATACCTAAAACACTATATTCCCACATCACTTGAAATGGTTTAAAAATTAGATTGTATATTTATTTTTCTGTCTTCCCATGAGACTATCAGCCACTTGAGGCAAGAGAATATACTAAGATTACATGTATGATTCTGACCGGTTCTATTGTTTGTGTACTAATAGTCTTAACTGAGAATGAGGGTGGCAAATAAATCATCGAGTAAGTTGAACTTCCTGCAAAGGCTTACATGCAAACATTTAGGAATATTATAAATATCATAATTGAAATGATCAGTTTTCTATAATATGCTTTTATTTATGTTCATAAAGATGCTTGTATTTGTTTGAGGACTTTCTGGGCCAAGCAACCACTCTTATATATGAGATGAGACTGAAGGTGAAGTCACCTAGCAGAGCACATATCACATATTCAGTTTTCCTAATAAATGTTAGTTGCATGGGAGGATGGATGCATGGATTAAAAAAAAAATCTTTAAGTAATATTTCAAACATATCTAAATAGGACTGGATGCATAATTTTGAGCATAACTTACTTGATAATATATCCCACCAATCCTCAGGAATGACAAAAATACCTGTTTCAGTATGAAAATTTGATGACATCTTATTGGAGAAAGACCTATTTAACATAAAAAAGCTAATAAAACTTCTCATATTTTGGGAGTGATTGGAAGTATAAGAAATAGAGGCTGGTTTGATGAAAAGAGGGTAAAACAGAGTGTATCACAGTACATAACAGTTGTACCAAGCCATCAGTTCAGTTCTCTGGGAACTTCTTTATTGCCGATTTTTTATCAAATAAGTTTGAATCTGATTTACATCTGATTCTGCACCTAAATCTAAGTAATTAGATAGCAGTTTTATCACTTTAGAGGTTTATAGTAAAGCACAGCAAAATAGCTAACTTCTCAAAAAGAATAGGAGGCCAGCAAGAACCAAACAACCTATTTCCCCATAACATGATCTGGAAGCGAGGATGTGGTCTACAGAATGTCCATTTGGAATGAGTCAGAGGACACATGGTTACAGACTGAATGAAAGTTTCGTTTTATTGGATAATTGCATTTTAATTAATTTTTATTATCTCATCTGAGAGTTAAAACAAAAGCCTGCTAGTATTTGGAACCAGAATTTAAGCACAAGTAAGTGAATATTTAAAACTCTAAATCTGTCAGAATACGAGCCACGAGAAGAAGCTGAGAATTGGGAGAGACAGTGCACTGTTTTAGTTGGATTATGGTGCAAACTGAGGTCTGTTCAGTGAGAGTCAGCACACTTCTATTAAATGTGGACTAACTTACTGGCCCCCAACATGCCTATAGTATCTGCATTCAAGAATTCCAGTGGAAATGTTACCAGAAAATTAAGCGTTCATTGAGTTCACCACTTTTTCTGTTTCTTCAATGAAAGTTCCCAGTTGTTTATGTCACCTTTGAATTTATGGAAGATTTAAGGAGAGAAATCTCATGATGTTTCCTATATATAGTACAGCCTTTACGTTAACTGAATGGGGCTTTAAAATTCCATTGAATTTCCTTTTTGGTTGAGTGCTTACTAGAATATTGTTTTGGTTTTCAGCTTTTATAAAAACTATTCATATCTTTCTTTTCTTAGAAATTACAGTAATCAAGAACATTCTATTCCAGTCATTATTCTAGGGATATAACTGTTGTACTCTACCATAGATACAACTGTAAAAATGGGTTGAATTTTCCCAGAGGCTTACTTTCAATACATCTATAACATTGTATTGGTTTGTTTGATTTCTTACTTTTTCTTAGACCATGACTGTGCCTTAAAATTCCATTTCATTTGCTTGGTTGAATTTTGATTGATTACTCAATTAACTGATTTACTGGTAGGGTGGTTAAGAAAGGAGGCTTTGGGATTAGAGCAGCCTAGTTTTGAATTCAGGCTCAGCAATTTAATAGCTGAGTAGCCTCTAAACCCTCAGTAAGCCTCACTTTTTTCATCCATAACATGGAGATACTAATAGTACCTATTTTGTTTGGCTTTTGTCGTGATTAAATCAGAAAATATGACTAAAACCTTTTGAACTGTGTCTGACACATACTAAGGTAAATGTCAAATATTACAGGTTTCATGTGCCTAAATAAGTGGATTTATAGATTTCATTACTCATTTAAATTAAACAAAGCTTGTAGAAGGAATATGTGACTTAAAAAGATTTTTGCAAAGAAAACACAAATCAAATACAGTATGAATAAAGAAAGCAGGAACAGTGTGTGAAAAAAAGTATAAACAGAGTTGACATTGTATTCTTTTTCACCCATAATACAATGTGAGATCAGTGATGACCTATTAGGTCTGACAAGAGGTTTGCCAAAGTAATTAGACATTGTTAAGAACTCTATCTGATATGTGATTTACATTCACTATCTCAAGATTGAACATCACACTAAGTTTATTCTGGGCCTTGAGATCTTTGGTAATGATAGTATGATGCCATCTCAATTAACACATGTAAAAAGTAACTATCCAGGTTATGAAGACAAAACTCTACAACTTGTTCAGCTATTTTATAGTACTGTCATACTCAATATTGTGTTTGGTATTTTTGCCATAAACATCTTTGCCATAGACATCTTTGAGGCAGCATTTTTGTTGCATAGCTAATTGACCATAAGGCAATTTTGCTGTAAAAGATAAAATAACAAAAAATAAAAGAAAAACTATAAAAGGAAACATGAAAAATGAATAACAAAATTAAAATGTTCAAAATACAAAATATTTGGGTACATTTAAAATATGTGTAGATTCATAGCAATACTGCACAAATAACTGGTTTTATTTTGTGAATTATACCTAAGCATTTGTATTCATTCATAGTATTATACAATTTTTTTTTTCTTCTTGTTGACCTGTCTCCCCATTCAACACAGTACTTTTTCTTTTTTCTCTAAAATTTCTTCCTTCATTAAGAGAGGTATCAGCTTCCAAATACTAGGATGCGTATTTGTATCTGAGCTTTGTATTGTGTTGTGAAAGTCTCTACACTGTTGTTCTTCTTGGCACATTGTCACATATCTGTTGATAGACATTCCAAAGTTCTATGGGAAATGTGGGTTCAACTCTGTGCTTTTGAGTCTCTCAGCATCTTTATCTTCCAATGTAGTGTGTTTCAAAATAAGAAAACAACTCTTGTGGCAAATTTTCGTTACCTGTCAGCTCCATAAAGCCATCAATAATGTCCCTAACTGGAAGAACACTAATGCATTTCAACCAGTTGAAACCAAATTGTCAAACCAAACTGTCAACCAGTTATTTTATCTGTCATGGCAAAATTGGCTTATGGCCAATTAGTTATGTGGCGAAAATGTTTATGGCAAAAATGCTTGTGGCAAAGATGCCTAGAGCAAATACACTTAGGCGAAAAGTACCTAGAACCACCTATATAGTACTTTATTTTTTCTGAACTTACTTTTTTTATATTTTATTTATTTATTTTTGGCTGCGTTGGGTCTTAGTTGTGGCACATGGGATCTTCACTGCAGCATGTGGGATCTTTCGTTGTGGTGTGCAGGCTCAGTAGTTCAGGCGTGCAGGCTTAGTTGCCTTGTGGCTTGTGGGATCTTAGTTCCCTGACCAAGGATCAAACCTGCGTCCCCTGCATTGGAAGGTGGATTCTTAACCAGGCAAGTCCCAGCTGAACTTAATAATGAGTATTTAGAAGCTCCTTTTGTTTTGTTTTATATTGTTTTTGATATCTACCTGCCAAGTATACTACCCTTTCTTTTGCCATCCCCACTGCAAGTCCCAGAAAGCTGAGTACTCTCTTTCCCAGCCTCCCTCTCAGCAAGAGGGGGCCATGTGTTCTTGTTACAGCCAATGAGGTGTGAGAAAAAGTCTTTTGGGGCATCTTGTGATGCTCTTTTTCTGACATATGCATGGCTGGTACTGTTCCTTCCCTCTGCCTCTTATCTTTGAATATAGTCTTATTATTTAGGATAGTGGCAGCAGTTAAAGCTAAGAGTAAAAAAGCACAGAGAGGAAAAAATAATGGTCTGATGATATCAGTGCAGAAAGATGGAACAGTTTGGTCCCTGCTGACATTGCTGAGCAGCTGCACTAACCAGGGACCAATATCTTCCTCCAGACATCTCCTCCTTATGACTTACCTGACTGTTACTCAAGCCAGTGTGTGTCAGGTGTTCCTTTTAATTTGTATGGATTTTGTAATGTGAGTTCAATCATTTTAACCATTCCTTTTATTATTTATGCCATACTCTGTTTCCCCAAATATTTGAAATGACTTATAAAATAGAAAAAATAAGAATAAAATAGATAAAATCAGTTACTTAAAACTTGATATCAACAAAGGTAAGCTCTAATAGTTTCTCAGCAGAAGCATAGTTACTTTTGATCACTGATTTCTAAATAACATTTCTTATGTGGATCTTGATATGAGATAATGTCTTCTGCAACCTTGCTACCTGAACTACAATTAGGAATTTTATAGGGCTGCTTATTGTATGCATTCTTCTAAGGAGTGAGTCAGGGGCATCAAAAACCAATTTAATGATATGAACTATATTTGGGGCCAATAGAAGCCATATATGATATTCTCCAGAGAGGCATTTTAATCAGAAGCAGATTTTAACTTGTAGGGGAGGGAATACCTTTCAGCTTTTTCCCTGAGCATCATAATTTCCTCAGTTTGCATTTTGATGGGCATGTAAGATCTGGGAGATAAACATTCCACTCTCTGATGGAGGCCAAGGGAGGAAATATTCTGTATTTCTGGTTCAGGACAGATCAGTATGTCTCATAAACAGTAAAACTGGTCATGTGTTTAGTACCCTATGAGCAATACTTGAGGTATATAAGAAGACTCATCACTGGATAGAAAACCATCACACTTTGCCTGAAGGTGGCCTCATGGGCACATATTTTCTTATGAGACAGTATTGGGTTCCTTATAACACAGAAACTAGTGATAAATTAATCTTTAAAATTATTCCCCATATAAAATAGTCAAGGTGATTTTTGCTGAAAAATTTTCAAAGCAGGTATTATCACTTACTCGTCATAGCTATAGTACAAAAAACCAAAACAAAAACAAAAATTACATACACACACACACACACACAGAAAAAGTCCTTATGTCATATTCTCATGCTTTGTCTGGTTTTGAGCAACATGGCTTCTATCTGAATCCACTAAAATGAATTCTCTGCAGAATATTAGAAAATTTAGATTTTCTCTATCAGATATAATAATTTTAGCATTAAAATATTTAATATGAAGCCGTATTTTCTGACCGTGGTTTATTGGGTAACCTTCAGTTTGTGACAAATTTTAAAATCAATGTATAAAAATCTTATTTTCATATTTTCTTAGAAGAAATGAGTTGAAGTATTTTCTTTATAAGGTACAGAATAAAGAGCACCTTCAGATGCTTTTTAGAATATGTACCTAAACTGAGAGGAATAAAGTTATATTCATTCTTAGTTACTACCTTAAGGCTAAGAATGGGAAGATAAGGTAAGCCAGACTTTTTATAGACCATAGACCGTGCCTGACTGTTTATTCTTGTCTGGAGGTATCTCTCTTTATATCAGAATTTAAAATTAATAGAAATCTAAAAAATTAATAGGATAAATATTTAGAGGACAAACTGAGAAAGATTTAAAAATATGTTTACTGAATTAAGTTCCCTGTCCCCACCCCCAACCTCAGGCCTTTCCTGTTTCTTAGAGACATTAGGAAGGATACCCTGGCACTTTAACTGGTAAACGGACTAGTTTATGTTTTATTGTAAACATGCCCCCAAATTATTTCATTTCTCCTTCTACATTTTACTGAAACAACTACGTTAAAATAGTAACTATGCTTTTCATTCTCCTTCACTTACAGCAGGTTTTCTTCAAATAGCAGAATCCTCCTTTTCTTTCACGGTTCTGTTTCCCAGGGCATCACCATTAGTGTCTGTGTTTATCTTCTTTATCAAAACTTAGACTATGAAGTCATTTTTGATAATTTCCTTTTAGCTTAGCCTCACAAAATCTATTATTCTGAAGCTAGGATAGCGTGCCACATTCCACCCCTGCCTGTGCTGCATAAGCACTTTGAATGATGACAGATCAGAGAAGATGGGCCTGAATGCATAATTATCATGACACGTAGTTAATGTTAGTTGATAAAAGTAGGCACACACAATTAAGAGAACATGCTTGATAGAACTAGGCAGTTTATTAAGGCGCTGAGTAGAACAGCTGTGAGGAGTTACAAGGATTCATAAACTTCCTTTTGGCTCCTTGAATGTCACTGTCTTCGATTGCCTTCGCAGTCCCTGTATAAGGTTTGTTGCATGCATAATAATTTCCCTTTCCCCCGCCCCATCCTAGAACAGTTTTGCCTTTTCAACTAGTTACTGTTGCCAACATTTAATAAGAAGGCTTTGCTGAGCTTTCTAATCGAAAACTTGCTTTTATCTTTCTTCATGAAAGAATTGAAATGGCTTCTTTCAGGTTGCTGTAGCCTCTGGGGAGATAAGGACCCTGCGGTTAACAGGATGAGAGATTTTTGTTTAGAAATTTTTATTTAGACAATGAAAAATGACCTCTGTAAACTCAAAGCTATCTTATTTTGGGGCTTTAGGCTTCTGGCAGATAAATCAATTGGGCCCTTGGGATAGCAAAGGAAAAACCTTTGCAGTAACTATGTCAGGGCAACGCAATAGATTTGTTTTGAGTATGCAGTTGTGTTGAATGTAGAATGCACTTAAAAATAAATATCATTTTATTTTCTATTAAATATTCAAGATCTGGATTTTACTCTTTTCAGCTTTTGCAAAGAAATATTCCTTTTTGTGATGCAAACTGGAGAAAGCAGACCTTTTTTATGTATAAAATATGTGGCTATTGTTGGTATTTTGATTTTGACTTTTTAATTATTTACCTGTGCATTCTCTAATTGGAGACTGTTTTAAAATTTAGATTCTCAAAGTTATATTCTCATATTAAAAATCAGTATTATAAACTGCTTTTTTGTGGGTAAACAATTTCATTGTTACTTAAATAATACAATAGCAGTTTGTCTAAAATATGCTTTTTCAGATTGTCGCAACATTTTTCACACCTGTTCATAGGCTCAAGGAGTTTTGCAGATCCTCACAGCATGAATTTGCACTGCATGTTCACTCTCTAAAGAAAGAGTGTTGCACTTGGCTGTGTGCTTTTTTACCTATGTCATGTAGAGTGCAGATTCAGGGTGAAAAGTTATGCAGAATAATCTGTAAATTTGACAGGGAAGCAAACCAGGAGACAGATGCTCTACCAACATGCATACAGTTACTGTTAGGAGTGTTCATCAACCTAGTAAAGAAGCAATTTTGAAGGGGTGAATTTTTTTTTTTTTATTGTACACAAAACCTTCATGCACATTTTGCAATGCCATTAAGATTATGATGCAAACCAGTAAAATGCATGGGACCAGAAATTAAAGTATACTGGAAAATAGAGGTGGAAAGTGATTTAGCAAATATCACAGTGGGAAGGACAGAAGTGAGATTAGGAAGATGACCAGGGAATATAAGAAAAAGTCATGCTCCCTCTTCTTTCTTTAACTTTAATTCTGTATGACCATTTTGGAGGGGTGTGGGCGGCAAATTGATGTGATCAACGTCTCCTGTCCTCACATTTTTAAAAACTTGTCTTTTCATTTTGATTCTCCTTGCATTCAAAGTTGATCAGTGTTAGGCTATGGTCAGAATTAATGTATAAATCATATCTTATTTATTTTGACAGATGCCTCTATTTAGGACTTTGAATAATATAAAAATATTAAACAGATATTGCTTAAATATCCATGATTTGGCCAGTGACTCTTGACAATGATCAAAGGTAGGATTTAATTTTAGGGCTTTTGGGACAGGTAAATGATATTTGATTTCTGGTTTTCCTTTCCAAAAAGAAGAAGATGGGCATGACACCAATCTTAAAGTATTGTTCTTCTCAATACTCTGTAATAACCTATATGGAAAAAGAATCTAAAAAGAGGGGATCTATGTATATGTATAACTTATTCACTTTGCTGTACAGCAGAAACTAACACAATGTTTTAAATCAACTATACTCTGATAAAAATTAAATAAAAAAAGAGTAAATGAGATGATACATACTGAGCACTTGCCTGTGCAGACACTATTTACATATATTCACTTATCTAATCTTTACGAGAGTCCTGTGGGATATACATTACTATAATAATCCCAATGACATGGGAAACAGAGGCACAGAGAGATTAATTTAATTGCTGGTCAGTGGCTGAACTGCTAATCCAGTCAAGATGCCTATGCTCTTAACCCCTGCACTGTGGTCCTCTATGGCAGGTGTACACTGTACATTCAGTAAGTGTAGGGATCCTGCTGCTTCCCTTCACTGAATCCCCTTCATCTATTGACCAAAATATCTGTGGTTACCTCCTGTGATTTTGATATTGTGTTCAGATTATTAAAGAAACCTATATGTTTAAATTTAAATATCTAATTAAGTTATTAGACCAAAGCATGTATCTTTATACCCTTTTCTTTAAAATAATACACTGCATCAGAGAATTCAGTTCAGTAAATTATCAACATTTACTGTGTCCCTAATGTCTGTCACACAGTCTACAGTTAATTAAGACTAAATTAGATATCTCAGGGTCTTTATTCATAAGCATCTTAAAAAGCATGGAAAGAATAAGTTTACTTAAGACCAATGAAAAATAATTTAAAGTACTATTCTTAATTGATAAATAAAATCAGTTTGGCTATATGATACAGATAATAAATCCCATGATCTATCAGACTTAAAGATAGTATATTTAGTTATAATCATTAATAAATACTTCATGGAAAAATCTTTTAAGTTTACTAGACAGTATCTGAAAATTTGGTTCTCCATATGCACTAGAAATGACATAAATGATCAATTATATTTATAAGCTATTCATGGGATCCATGCTTATAAATCATCACTCATCCCAATATCTGACTTCTTGTTTTTCAGCTTTCTGAAAAATAGTTGTAAATCTAGAGATGGGCTGCCCAAAGCTACAAAAGAGTTGCAATAATCCCAAAGCGCATTTACTAAATGTCCATATATGCTAGTGTAAGGTGGTCCCCAGGCCCTTACTCAGGACTGGTTTTTATGTTTAGTTATGTTTCCAAGGTGACTGCAGATTCAAAATATCAAATGAGAAAGAAAAAAGAGGACTGTTTTAGGGGCACATAGATGACACTACAAAGTCCTATACAGTTTAAGTAGTGCTTAGCTCACTGTCTCCTACAATAGTTGATATCCTTAAACATGTGTTGAGTAAAGTGGCAGTAGGGAAAGAGAGTCTATGATTGTTTATTATAGGAGCCAGTACAACATTTTAAAGCTCTTTGAGGCATTACTTTACAGTATTTCATGCTTCTTATAATGAGATTTCCTTGTCAATTAAGGTTAACTCATATTCTAAATGCTGTGTTTAAAGTATCAGAGTAATGTATCAAATTACTTGAAAATATCTTAAAGATCTTTATAATTTTAAAAAATTGCACAATTGTATAAGCAAACAAAAGGAGATAGAAAATAATTAAAAGAGAGAGGTAAAAGTGAACATCAAAATAAATAGTAACTGGTGACATAATAATCACTACAGTAAGATAGATGGGAGCTGCAATCAAGGTCCCAACGAGAAATAGATAGCACATCTGTCTGGATAAATTGAAAACTGTTATTTGCAAGGGACCATTTACAAATGTGTAGATAGGGTGAAGGGGAAACCCAAAAGATGGAGTTGGCAAAAAAAAATAGAGCTGTTATCATTTCAGTCCCAAAGGGAGGAGAGGGGGCAGTTACCAAAATCTAGAAAGAGATATTACCTTGAAAGTAATAGTTGAGGAACATCCAACTGAGAAGACCTTGCAAGGGAGAATACAGGGCAGTAAATATCCTGACCTCACTCTCCCCCATCCTTTCAATGTGTCACTGGTGCTCCCCATTGGCAGAATCCAACTGTAAGCTGGAAGGCAAGGAAAATTGTTGATGGAGTCCGTGTGGGTCAGCCTCTCATGGCAGAGAGCAGAGTGGAGAGTAACACTGGAGATATCAATGGAAAATACCTGGCATTATGAGTGAAAGTGAAGTAATGTCTCAAAGAACAAAGCACTGAACATTATGATGCCATTAAAATTGTTGGTAAAACTTAAGGAGCAGTGGAAAAATTGAATATTTTGAAATATGATTAAAACTTTGGGAAATAAATAGTGTGAAAAGCACCCAAAGGAAATGTGGAGTTCTCTAAGCAAAGATGAAGATACAGTTGTGTGTGTGTGTTCGCGTGCACCTGTTTGGAGAGAGAGAGAGAGAGAGAGAGAGAGAGAGAGAGAGAGAGAGAAAAGACTACAGGCTAGGGGATATCGATTTGGAAACAAAGTTCCTATTAAAGTTTTAGTTCTTTGAGAGCAGACGCCCTGTTGTATTCTTCTTTGTAATCCATGTTTGAACCCAAAGCCTGGGTTAGGGTGAAACCAGTGAAAGGCAAAATGTAAACAATCACCAAATACTCAATAATCAAAATAAATATTTGAATACTATGTTTAAAGAATGCAAAAAAAAAACACACTATGAACGAAATACCACATTTTAGAAGAAATACAGGGCTTCCCTGGTGGCGCAGTGGTTGGGAATCCCCCTGTCAATGCAGGGGATGCGGGTTTGAGCCCTGGTCCGGGAAGATCCCACATGCCGCGGAGCAACTAGGCCCGTGCGCCACAGCTGCTGAGCCTGCGCTCTAGAGCCCGTGAGCCACAGCTACTGAAGCCCGCGTGCCCAGAGCCCATGCTCCGCAACGGGAGAGGCCGCTGCAATGAGAAGCCTGCGCGCCGCGATGAGGGCTAGCCCCCGCTCGCCGCAACTAGAGAAAGCCCGCGCGCAACAACGGAGACCCAGCACAGCCAAAAAAATAAAAATAAAATAAAACAAATACAGATTTCTGTTTCTTTTCACTACCCTGCATTATTGTATGACCAGTGGTTTCCAATCCTCTGCAATCCTCCAGGCTGGCAAGTGCTACAACCCACACTGGTTAGGTTTATAAGGTTTGAACATGGCATAGAAACAGATTGAGCAAAGCAGGGCTTTTTATATATAATCATGGTTTTGATTGCAGAGTTTTATTGACTTTTTCCACTAAGTCAAAATACAGGAAGGTATTTGATAAGTGTGTACAGGGGTGCACATTTTTCTTTTTGTCTGAAGCTGCAATGTGACTCAGCACGGGACTGCTGAACACTGTTCCTAATACATAGCTGATAATTGATGTTTATTGAATG
This sequence comes from Lagenorhynchus albirostris, assembly GCF_949774975.1. Lineage (NCBI taxonomy): Eukaryota > Metazoa > Chordata > Mammalia > Artiodactyla > Delphinidae > Lagenorhynchus > Lagenorhynchus albirostris. Next base: position 59,164,849 of record NC_083106.1, on the reverse strand, counting down.
AAAGAATGATTAAATGAATTAATGTGGTCATTTCCTTCTCCAAATATGTATTACTAAGATTTGTTGTGTCTTCCAGTTCATACTTTTTTTCTTATTGCTGCATAACTTATGACCTTTCTCTATCTGACATTCTTCCTCTAAGTTGCAAGGGCAGTTTTAGGGGCATGAATAGAGACATATGGATACTCAAAGAGGGCTGTTGTAAAAATATCATGAATAATCCACTAGGTAAAAAATGTTATAATAGTTTACTAACATTGCTGGAATTTTGTTTTGTTTTTCCATTTCCTTCACTTCGCTGGGTCTCCGTTGCTGCGCGCGGGCTTTCTCTAGTTGCAGCGAGCGGTGGCTAGCCCTCATCGCAGCGCGCGGGCTTCTCATTGCGGCGGCCTCTCCCGTTGTGGAGCACGGGCTCTGGGCACGCAGGCTTCAGTAGCTGTGGCTCATGGGCTCTAGAGCGCAGGCTCAGCGGCTGTGGCGCACGGGCCTAGTTGCTCCGCGGCATGTGGGATCTTCCCGGACCAGGGCTCGACTTCTATACTTAGAATCTATTTTTTTAATTGAAGTATAGTTGATGTACAATATTACATAAGTTGAAGGTGTACAATGTAGTGATTCACAATTTTTAAAGGTTATACTTCATTTATAGTTATTATAAAATATTGGCTATATTCCCTGTGTTGTTCAGTGTATCTTTGTAGCTTATTTTATACATAATAGTTTGTACTTCTTAATCCCCTACACCTATATTGCCCCTCCCCACCTTTCCTTTCCCCTCTGGTAATTACTAGTTTGTTCTGTGAGTCTGTTTCTTTTTTGTTATATTCACTAGTTTGTTGTATTTTTTTAGATTCTACATCTAAGTTATATCATACAGTATTTGTCTTTCTCTGTCTGACTTATTTCACTTAGCATAATACCCTCCCAGTCCAACCATGTTGTTGCAAATGGCAAAATTTCACTCTTTTTTATGGCTGAGTAGTATTCCATTGTGTGTGTGTGTGTGTATATATATATATATATATATATATACCACATCTTCTTTATCCAGTCCTCTGTTGATGGACACTTAGGTTATTTCCATACCTTAGCAATTGTAAATAATGCTTCTATGAACATTGGGGTGCATGTATCTTTTCGAATTAGTGTTTTTGATTTTTTTGGATATATACCCAGCAGTGGAACCGCTGGGTCATATGGTAGTCCTATTTTCAGTTTTTTGAGAAACTTCCATACCGTTTTACACAGTGCCTGCATCAATTTACATTCCCACCAACAGTGTATGAGGGTTTCCTTTTCTCTACATCCTGGCCAACATTTGTTATTTGTGTTCTTTTTGATGATAGCCATTCTGACAGTTGTGAGATGATATCTCACTGTGGTTTTGATTTGCATTTCCCTGATGATTACAGATGTTGAGCATCTTTTCATGTACCTGTTGGTCAGCTGTATGTCTTCTTTGGAAAAATGTCTATTCAGGTCTTCTGCCCATTTTTTAATCGGGTTTTTTTTTTTTTTAATGTTGAGTTGTATGAGCTATTTACATATTTTGGATATTAACCCCTTATCAGTCATATAATCTGCAAATATTTTCTCCCATTCTGTAGGTTGTCTTTTCATTTTGTTTATGGTTTCCTTTGCTGAGCAAATAAGTTTAATTAGGTCCCATTTGTTTATTTTTGCTTTTCTTCCTTTGCCTTAGGACAGAACCAAAAAAGTATTGCTATGATTTATGTCAGAGTATTTATTATATACCTAGAATCTTCCTCAATTTCTTATCAATTCTATTTAAAGCACACTTTTCACACTCAATTTTATTAAACATTGTATATAATCAGATTGCAGTATCAGAGAACTTTAGATTTGCAACATTCTAAATTGTCATCTATTCTTAATTTTCCCTCCAATTATTCTCAAGTTTGTTTTTAATTTATTTTATATTCTCTCTTGTTTGGAACTTATTATATAGCTTAAAACTGTGTACATTTTAAAATTCTCTGCAGTACCTAGCAGATCAGGGCACAGTAACTGTTAATTAATTAGAACTATCACAATAGTAATGATGTAGCAATTTAACTTTCTCACTGCTTTGATCACATACCCTTCCTTAAGACCCCACTGGAATAATACTGATATTTACAACAAACAAAATTTCTTATCCTTGAAAACCTTTCTTTTTCGTCTCTAATGTCTCCCATTATTGTTTTGTTAGACATAGCTGACGTGAAGAGAGACCCTGATGCATTATTTATCTTTTCCATAACTAATATCTGAAAAAATACAAAGGTGAAATTTGACACAGGAAACTTTTATTTAAGTTCCAGATCATATAAATGCATGTGGTCAAGATTCATTTTTCAGTTTTGGGGGCATGATTATGTGGGATGCTGATTATGTGAGTAAATAAGAAGCAGTGCCCTTCAAGTCTTATATATTATTTATGATATTATTTTTAAAAATATTTTTTCATGAGAACACTGTACTTGATCTTCAACTTGTCCATTTGTCGGGACCAGTTCACTTACTGGTCCATATCCACATAACTCATGTTTTACTGTCATAGACTGATGTGACACAGTGTAATAGAATATGATGCATTGCCTGAATTTAAAGGAACATGGATTATTTCTGGATCTGCCGTGCAGCATGAGATCTGTATCGCATTTGAAACAAAGCTAACCAAGCAGACAGAGCAGAAAGATATCTATAGCATTCATTAATCAGGGTAGAGTATATATCTATATTTTTTTCAGCATCTTACACTATTTGCTTGGTATATTTTAAGCCTGAAACAGAACAAAAATAGCCTTAGTGACCATGCACATTGCTTCTTACATGATTGTCCTTAGAGAATTATCCCCTAAAAAAGCCAAAGCAATTCAATTTGGTTGACAATTGTTAAATAGGTTATATTAAATATATTTCTTTATTCCATCTTTTCTCACTGGGGGATCATTAAATATTCTGCAATGTATGCATTTTGATCTATATATAAATATATGACTATTAGCACTGAACTATGCTACTATCTGCCATTTAAAGCCAATTACATTCAAAATATTTTGAAGAATGTAGTTTGTAAGAACTGCAAATATCAAATTATTTCAGATGTGAACTAAGGAGCATAAACAGCATGATAGAATCAACTAAAAGATGCATCTTCACTCTTATAGAAGATCTTAGTTTTGGGTGAGATTTTAGAAACTCTTTGGGGCAGAATTGCCACACATGCTTTAAAGAAGGCAATTTGCATCTGTCTGTACTCTGTGGGGTATATTAAGCATTCTCAAGCTCTTTTCACATAAGTTTATTCTGTCTTTCCTGGGATTTTAGCATCTAAAATACTTGAACTAGAGCCACTGCCTTTTTCCTCCATTCAAATTACTTATTCACCCAGGTCAGAGTGGTAAGAACTACTAGGGATCAGACTGGCATATGTGTTTCCCCCATCTGGCCCCATTATGGAATTAAGAGTTAAAATGCCTTTAACCTTTCTGGAATTAGACATCTATAACACAAATGCCATCCATATCCAGAATTTCATTAATACTTTTCTCTGCTTCTTGATTTTCCCTCTTTCTTTTTTATCATCCAGATGCCCTCTCTCTTGACTTCCCTCACAGCCATACCTCCATGTCTCTGAGATAATTATTCCTAGGCCTTCTGGTTATCATTTGGACAAAAACACAAAATTAAATGAAATTCTTATACAGAGCTTCTGACCACAGTAGAATAACTACTGTATTCATAGTATATATACAATAAATAGTTGATGACTAATTGATCAATACGTGTATGTGTATACTGCATTGGAAAAAGATTGTAAATGGATATAACATAATTAGATTCATGATCTCTGAAAATTGTAATTAATGATGTTTTAGATTATCAGATTGAGTACCAAGTTCTGCCATGGAATTTTAGTGCCCAGACTTGCATTTGTAATTTACATTTCTTTTCTTTTTTCATATGAAGTTATGATTTGCTATATGAACAAATTCTGCATTGATTCATATGAAAGAACGTTGGGGGAAATTGAATCCACATACGCTCATGGAGTGCAAACCTCTGGATCAGAGGAGTCTGCTCTGTGTTAACATAAACATATTCAGTTAAATAACAGGTGACATTGAGTAGATTCATCTTTATGGGTGAAGTTTTAAAGATAGTAAGTAAAGTAATAAATACACAATGAAAAATTTATTTCTCATTCTAATGTCTAGAAATAACTAGATTGGGTATCTATTTAAAGTAGAGGTTAATAACAACAATATGACCATTTCATTCAAGGGAAAAATACAACTCTAAAGAGCCATCAAACAATACCTTGTTAAAATTGGATCATGATTAAATAGGAGATTTGGTTCTGTTGAACTAGCCAAACGCTGAAGTCACTAATAAATCTCACTTTGTACAACATATTATATTAACAGGAATTCTCTGAATTAAAATGTTAAACTCAAAATACAAAGTCATATTACATATAGAACTGGCCCTGTGCCTACTTCTTTCCACAATTAACTCAACATTAGACCTTGACCAAGGGATATACAAGAACATATACTGTTGCAGTTCAGGGAAAACAGAGGTTTAGTGGGCTCTGATGCCATTGTTGGCTTCAAGAAGAAAGTGGAACATGGCTTGATCCTTGCTATAGATCAGAAGTTTGCATCCTTTCAAAATTCATATGTTGAAACCTAATGCCTAACGTAATAGTATTAGGAGGTAGGGCCTTTGAAAGGGGCTTAGGTCTTGATGACAGAGCCCTCATGAATGGGATCAGTGCCCTTATAAAAGAGATCCTGGAGAGCTAGTTTTTGCCTTCTTCTATGTGAAGGCACAGAGAAGACACCATCTTTTAACCAGGAAGTGGGCTCTAACCAGTTACCCAATCTGCCAGCCCCTTGATCTTGGACTTTCTAGCCTATTTGTTTAATTACCTAACATTTCTTCACTTCTCTTTTTTCCTTCCTTTCTCTCATTTCACTTTTATTTTCTCTATGAAAACATTAAAGTGTTTATAATTACAAGTCCTCTATTTATTTTATCTTCCTTCAGTTCACTCATGTGAATTTTCCAAATAAATATTTGTGTCATCTTTGGAAATGTTTGGTGTTTTAGAAATGGAATAAAAAAGGACAATTGATAGAGAGCATGTGTTTCTTTTATTAGTAGACTAATGCTAGACCAGATATTTATCATTGCTTATGTGACTCATATATTTAAAATACAAAACAGAAACAGACTCACAGACTTAGAGAATGAATTTGTGGTTACCAGAGGGGAAGGATGAGGAAGAGGGATAGATTGGGAGTTTGGGATTGACATGTACACACTGCTATATTTAAAATAGATAACCAAAAGGACCTACTATATAGCACAGAGAACTCTACTCAATATTCTGTAATAACCTAAATAGGAAAAGACTGAAAAAGAATAGATACATGTATATGTATAACTGAATCACTTTGCTGTACACCTGAAACTAGCACAACATTGTTAATCAACTATACTCCAATATAAAATGAAAATTAAAAAAAATAATAAAATGCCAAAATGACCAATAAGGCATATATATAATTTTAAGTTAAATAGATTTCATTTAACATTTTAACTTAATTTAATAAATGAAAATATTGATTTACACACTTCATGAGATACTAGTTCTATTCTAATGTTCATAGAATTCTATAAAAATGCTGATAGAAGAAATTGCATCTTACTTTAATGTTCTCCCAGTGAGGTCATCCTATGCTACCGAATATACTTGAGAACAACAACTTGCTAAAAACTTTAAATATAGCCTCCTTCTAGCAACAAGAATTTCTTCAGAAGTAGAACCTTTTCCAAACATATTAATATTTTCAAAAAGATGATAACCCTGTCAGGGATTAGACTGTCTCCAGGGTTAAAACCATAATCTGGTAAATAATTTCAACAGAGGACTTCTCTTCTCCTGGAATAGAAAACCTTCTCATCAGGGAATCCCACAGATATTCATTTCTTCAAAGACAGGACCTTTAAAACATGTTAGAATCTTCAAAGTGGGAAATATGCCACCCCTTAGCAAAATGAAGTCTTTTAAAGTAGAAGCCCAACAGCATTATGAAGACTCTGAAGGAAAACTCCCAAAGCTCTGTAAAATACTGCTTCCAGTACCCAACTCTCAGATTATCATTTTAAGATGTTATGCAGATGGTATGAAATCTACTTTAAAAAAATAGACTATTTCTTAGTGCAGTTTTAGGTTCATAGTAAAACTGAGCACAAAGTACAGAGAGATTCCGTACACTCCTCGCCCTCCACACATGCACGGCCTCCCCTACTATCAACATCACTCACCAGAATACTACTTTTGTTACAATTGATGAACCTACATTGACACATCATTATTACCCAAAGTCCATAGCTTACATTAGGGTTTGCTCTTGGTGTTGTGCATTCTGTGGGTTTGGACACATATGAAATGTATCAACAATTGTAGTATTATAGAGCAGCTTCACTGCTCTAAAAGTCCTCTGTGCTCTGCCTCTTCATCCTTCTCTTCCCCCTAACCAATGTAACCACTGATATTTTTACTGTTTCCATAGCTTTGCCATTTCCAGAATGTCCTTTAGTTGGAGTCATACAGCACATATTCTTTCCAAATGGGCTTTTTTTCAGTTAGTAATAGAAATTTAAGCTTCCTCCATATCTTTTCATGGCTTGATAGCTCATTTCTGTTTAGCGCTGAATAGTATTCTATTATCTGGATGTACCACAGTACCAATCTATTCTTCTACTAAAGGGCAACTTAGTAGATTCCAAGTTTTGACTATTATGAATTATGCTTCCAAGTTTTGGCAATTACGAATAATACTGCTATAAACATCTGCATGCAGGACAAGTTTTCAACTCCTTTGGGTAAATACCAGGGAGCATAATTGCTGGACAGTATGGTAAGATTACATTTAGTTTTGTAAGACATTGCCAAACTAACTTCCAAGGCGGCTCTATCATTTTGTATTCCCACTAGCAATGAATGAGAGTTCCTAGCTCTACATCTTTGCCAGCATTTAGTGCTGTCAGTGTTCTGGCATTTGATAATTCTAATAGGTGTGTAAGTAGTATCTCTTTGTTGTTTAAATTTTCATTTCCATGATGACATAGTATGTGGAACATATTTTAATATTCTTATTTGCATCTGTATATCTTCTTTGGTGTGGTGTCTATTCAAGCCTTTGTCCCACTTTTTAACTGGGTTGTTTGTTTTCTTATTGTTGAATTTAAAGAGATTTTTGTATATATTTAAAAACAGTCCTTTATCAGAAATGTCTTTTCCAAATGTTTTCTCCTAATCTTTGGCTTTTTTTTTTTTAATTCTCTTGACAGTGTTTTTGCAGAGCAGAAATTTTTAATGTTAATGAAGTCCAGCTTGTCAATTCTTTCTTCCATGGATCAAGCCTTTGGTGTTGTAAGTAAAAAGTCATTACCATACCTAAGGTCATCTAGATTTTTTTTGTGCTATTTTCTAGGAGTTTTATAGTTTGCATTTTACACTTAGGTCCATGATACATTTTGAATTAATTTTTTTTTTTACTCACTTTTTAAAATTTTTTAAAATTTTTTTATTTTTTAACATCTTTATTAGAGTATAATTGCTTTACAATGGTGTGTCAGTTTCGGCTCTATAACAAAGTGAATCAGTTATACATATACATATGTTCCCACATCTCCTCCCTCTTGCATCTCCCTCCCACCCTCCCTATCCCACCCCTCTAGGTGGTCACAAAGCACCGAGCTGATCTCCCTGTGCTATGCGGCTGCTTCCCACTAGCTATCTGTTTTACATTTGGTAGTATATATATGTCCATGCCACCCTCTCACTTCGTCCCAGCTTACCCTTCCCCCTCCCCGTATCCTCAAATCCATTCTCTAGTAGGTCTGCATCTTGATTCCCGTCTTGCCCATAAGTTCTTCTGACCATTTTGTTTTTTTTTTAGATTCCATAATATATGTGTTAGCATACGGTATTTGCTTTTCTCTTTCTGACTTACTTCACTCTGAGTAAATTTTTTTGAATAATGTTAAGTTCTGTGTCCAGATTTTTTTTTTGCATATAGATGTCTAATTATTCCAGCCTCATTTAATGAAAAAATTATCTTTACACCATTGAATTATCTTTGTTTCTTTGTCAAAGTTTAGTTGACTGTGTTTATGTGGATCTATTTCTGGACTTTCTATTCTGTTCCACTGATCTATTTGTCTATCTTTTTGCCAACACCACACTGTCTTGACTAATGTAGCTTTATTGTAAATCTTGAACTATAGACTGTCAGTCCTCCACCTTCAATATTGTTTTGGCTTTTCTGGGTCTTTTGCTTTTCCATATACAATTTAAGATCAGTTTGTTGATATTCACAAAATAACTTGCTGGGATGAGACTGCACTGAATCTATAGACCAAGTTGGGAATAATTGACATATTTACATGCAATTTACTTTTAAAATGTTCCCATTTCACTTGAACCATTTTAACTGATAAGTAAAATATGGTAAGATCTAGTTATCAAGAAAATAAGATTGGTCTCAAAAGCTTAGTATCTATATTCCTTTAACTCTAATACAAGGATCTGGTAAAATAATAAATGAACGGTGAACAGACCCTGTGGATTTGAATTGTGTAAGGGCAGTTTTCCCTCACTGCATGTTATTTGTGATCTAGAGGAGGAGGCTACAAATCAGAACAATTTATTTGATAACAAATAAATCACCTGAACTGCTATGCTTTTCTCTTTAGGAAAAAAGGTTTATCTACTTCCCTTACCTGATAGAGCTGTTGTGAGACTGAGTTAATATTAGGGAAACTGTGAAAAGTAATGAGTGCTAAGCTGTAATCACCATGGTCATCAACATTGCCAATTATATAATTGCCACTGTTTTCCACTCCAGAAGTTTATATGTAACTGAAGAATATATTTTTTTGTCTAAATTTGAAATTTGATTGGGTTATGAGAGTTTTGGATATAAACTGGTATTATGATTACAAATAAATTTAATGTCTAAGAAAAGCTACTGAAATGCTTAGATGTTAGGTCAGAGTACAGAAAATATTTGAAGTAATTTTTGCTTTTTATCACTTACTGTTTTACTATTACTTATATGTTTACTTTTTATTATTATACATATAGTCTAAGTATGTTTATAACAGAAAATATAATTTGAATTCTATTTCTAGTATTCTAGTTCTAAAAAGGTATGAAAAGCTGATTCAGAATATATTAAATTTAAGATTATGGGTATCAAGAGCAGGAAGTGGGTTAGTTTAATCCTCTTTTCTCTCCTTCAATTACTTGTTTTCCCAAGGTGGTGACTCCATTCTGTATTTGAACGAGGACTAAAATATGTGTGTGTGTCTGTGTCTGTCTGTCTGTAAGACTTGAATATATGATAGACTAGAAGTCAGTATAATACATGATAACAATTTATATTACCAATTAAAATGTACGTATGTTTAGAAGATGCCATACAAAAAATAGAATGGATTTGATTTTCTGAATTGAGATTACAAAGGTTTTGGGTTAACTGATATCACGTTTTACATTCTGTATCTTATTCATAATTAACCAAAACCATTTCACAAATCTTTGTAGTTCCATATTTCAAGATAGCCTTCCACCTAGTAACAAATTCAGTTAAACATTCTCAGCTCTTTAGCTCTATAATTTTGTGCAACTTGATTTTTTGAACTCTCAACACTTCTGGTTAGAATACTGAGAATTGTGATTTTTCCAGAAACAGGCCGTCTTAGTATTGTTGCCTTGTCAGCCATTGAGTGGGAGCAGCCTGTGGGAAGCCACAGCTTCACTGCAAACCCTGCGCCTGAGATGGGCGCCAAGGCCAAAGGTCAATTATCCTTACTCGCAGTTGTGAGAGATCTCAAAAGCATGTTTGTTTGTTTGTTTGTTTGTTTTTGCGGTACACGGGCCTCTCACTGCTGTGGCCTCTCCCGTTGCGGAGCACAGGCTCTGGACGCGCAGGCTCAGCGGCCATGGCTCACGGGCCCAGCCGCTCCGCGGCATGTGGGATCTTCCCGGACCGGGTCACGAACCCGTGTCCCCTGCATCGGCAGGCGTACTCTCAACCACTGCGCCACCAGGGAAGCCCCAAAAGCATGTTTTTATGGCCACAAAACTGGATGAGAACTATTTTATTGTTAGAGGAACTAATAGGGCCAAAAAAATGAAAGTATCAAATGAAATCCAAAGTATTTAAGCACATGATTTTGGGAGAGTTTTGGGTGGTTTCAAGCTTGTTATCTCTTTTCAATCTCACAACAACCCTAAGGAACAAATCTTAGTATCCTTATATTAAATATATAAAAATTGAAGTTTAGATGACTGACATCATCTTTATTTTAAGGAGATGCTTGAATAGTATATGATGCTATATCTAACTCAGTTGCTAAGTGGAGGCCTTGGTTTGGTTGTAGAAAATATGTTTTGTGTTGAAGAAAATGATAGAATCAGAAATCATAAGGTAATCCTCCTTTATTCAGTTTTTAAAAGGTTGTAGCAAGCATTCTGATTCTTAGGAATTTAGAGAAAACAACAGTTGCAACATTTAGAATAATTAACCCCAGACATTTCTGTCTGTTCTGCAGGCTCCCCCTGTTGGCTTAATTGCAATGTCAAAAGTCACATGCTTTTGAACTTCAATTTTCTCATTCCAAATAAGAGGAATCTGGCATCTTTTTGTGATCCTAGTCAGGTCACAAAATTTACACCAACAAACTTCTTCTGCTATTGAGTCTTTCTAGCTTAATGGAAAATTTGAGGGAAGCACATGTGAGATGCTATGAGTCCCATAGAAATAAGATAAACTGTCTGAATAATCCCGGTTTTCTGTTTCAAATTAAATTTCTCACCATTAAAATAAGACCTTGGGTTATATCTGTCTCTATTTACTATTAAAAATTAAAACGAGGAAAAAACTTTAAATATTTTTAAACAATTCATTTAAAATAACAATACTAAACCCATTACATGCTAACATAAACAACATTTTTATGAAAAAATAACTCCCAAACAAAAAGAACTAAGGGAGAAGAATGACATTATTTTATACTTTTGCAAATCTCTTTAATGTCTAAGTTAATAGACAGTAGTCAATTCTTATATCTGTATCTTCATCTTCTGCAATTCATTCTTATGATTGAAGTACGTGAAGAAAATATGGCCTTATGCACATATCTAGTTGTCATCACATAAAATTGTATGTATTCTTTGATACTACACCAAAACTCAACAAGTGGTTCTTTTGAAGAAGAGTGTGTGAAATCTGAAATCATATCAATATACTTTTGATACTTTGTTACATTAAAATCCACTAGTTTATTATGCACTCTGAATGGGTCTTTTACCGGTGCATAATTTTACCCATGCATGTATGTAACACATACATTGGTCATTCAGAAAATATTGGTTCACGGAATTATGCATATCTTCCAAATATCAAAACATCATATTGGTCAATATCACCACCATTTTCCTCAGAAAAATCTTAAGTATTGTGAGGCTCAAATTTTATCACTGGCAGCAAATTCTGCTGGTTTCTTCTGACAGATTTACCTCAATCATTTTTGAAAAAATACCTGCCAAATATTCATGTCTGAATAACCATAGTTTGTTATTAATTCTTTCAAGTAAAATGATATTTCATGAAAGACTGGCTAGTTCAGCTTGTGATTCAATTGCACAAGCGCTTTTCCTCCAGATCACCATCATACTTCAGTATACAGAAGTGTATTTTGTATGCTTCCCATTTCATCACATGGAATATTAAAACGATGTGTACTCAAGCTTCAAGATTTAGTGAAATTACACATTTTTACTGTTTCAACGAGGACATTCTTAAGGGAAATAATTTAATTAATTTAGTTATTAACTGTGGATCTGTGGTGGTGAGAAATACTATGACTACTAGTGGTTTGTGCAAACTGCCAGCGGTTTTATCCACCATTGCTTTTGTACCATCAGTGTAATTGTGAACACAGTAAAAAAATCAAGTGAAGTCTTAGTATTATTATGACAACAGTTTTGATCTTGTATATCCACTAGATCTTGGATTCTCAAGGGGTTTGCCGACCATACTTTGTAAACCTCTGTTCAAGATTACAGTTAAGAACTCTTGAGACTGTCTTAGAATATTTGATCCTTGAGGACGGGAATCCTTGTTTTGTTCATTTCTTTTTCTCAAGCATGTAGAACAGTCTCTAACACAGGATGTAAGTACGTTTGTCCCTCTCCTCTCCCTTAACCCCTCACCACCAACTAGGCTATGTGCTGGATGGCTTTGTGATTTAGTTTTCTCATCTGTAAAATGGAGATAACATCAGTACCTAATTTATAGGTTTGTTTTAAAGATGAAATGTCACAATGCATTAAAATGCCTCACAGAGTGACCAACAGGTAGTGGTGTTGTTTAGTTACTTAAAAATATGTTAAGTATAGGGCTTCCCTGGTGGCGCAGTGGTTGAGAGTCCGCCTGCCGATGCAGGGAACACGGGTTCGTGCCCCGGTCCGGGAAGATCCCACATGCCGCGGAGCGGCTGGGCCCGTGAGCCATGGCCGCTGAGCCTGCGCGTCTGGAGCTTGTGCTCTGCAACGGGAGAGGCCGCAACAGTGAGAGGCCCGCGTACCGCAAAACAAAACAAAAAATATGTTAAGTATCCACAGCTCTCTCAGTTACAGTTAAGTTCTGTTGCCTGTAATAGGGTTTCAATCAAAAGAGTAGTGTATCATACATTAATTAAGACCTAGGATAGCAGTTCAGGGCTTAGATGGTAGCTCCAGAATGTTAAGGCACGCAGGCTTCTGTTTTCCTGTACTAATATTCTCCTACATGATTTTCATCTTAAGGTCACATCCTGATCCAGTATAGTTGCTGAAGCTCCAGTTTTCACTTCTTCATTAAAGGCCAGAAGAGGGAAGAAAGGTAGAAAGATTTTTTATAAAGTCTGCCCCCAGCTGAGTTGGCTCCCTTTAATGAGATTTCTCAGAAGTCTCATACCCCAATTCTACATTTCGTTGGCTGCAACATGGTCACATAAAAAGGAGGCAGAGAAGTCAGCCTTTTACTCTATGTATCAATATGCCTAGCTAAAAATTAGGGTTTCTCTACTAAGGAGAAAGAGGAAAACTGATGGCTTCCACCTATTGCTGGAACAATGCAGTAGGTCCTATGGAACATATAACATGAGTATATTCCATCATGCAGAAGTCTGATAGATACAGATTCCTTTTGCTCCTCTGTGGAGATAACAACTCTTTGACCCAGCGCTGAACTCAGCACCTCACCATAGGCCTTTATCTTCAGTGAAGGGCAGAGATTGTGCATTAGACTGTATCTAGTGCCTCTACATTCTCCCCAGGATCAAGCGATGGGAATTTATATGTACAGTGAGTCGAGTGTGATTCAGCTACACTGATGACGAACCATTTTAGGCTGAACTGAGAGCACTACAGCTTCTCTAAGTTTCCTGAATCTTATCCCAATTATATTTCATTTAATAACATTCAGTGATATATCTGGTGGCAGGGGAAATGAAACTACATGCTTTTATGGGATCATTCATCAAGAACTAATTGAAGCTTTCATACAGTTTAGTGCTGATAGAACAGTGTAACAATAAACAATAACAAAATTCACTGGAGAAGGATTTGTTTTGCCGTGAGGAAAATGGTTCTGTTTCATCCTGGGATTCCTGGTTAAAAGAGTCTCCACTTTACAAAGAAATAAGCACAGGCTCCTCTGCATAATGACGGGGTGGAAGCTGTGTCAAATGTATTAGTGTTGCTCCAGTGGAGCCATTCTCAGCCTAAGTATCTGCTATTGTGTGGGACTCTGGCAGGAGGCTGCAGGACCAATAGGATTCTTAGAAGTTTCTTTCTGCTATTTATTGTTACTGTGCTTGCAGCAGCTCTGTCGTAGTTTTTATTGGAAAATATGTGAATAACCTTAAGGGGTACTTTAACAAAATTTAGATTAAAAAAAAATAAAGTCCCAGTTTAAGAAGTTTCTGTTTGAATACTTCTGTTTATGGAGTTGGTTTCCTTTTTGTCAGTGGAATTCCTGTTCTTCCATATGTGGTGTTTGCACATTTGGCTTAACTGAAAAGGAAGAAATAGAGAATAGACACCTTACTCTTTTTCTTGGAAGTGATTTAAAGGAAATATTAGCAAGATGAAATGTATGAGAAATGTGCTGCAAACCACTGTAGACCTGAACATTCATTTGCTATATTTATATGACTTAGATAGCAGTAAGCATGATACTATAGGTGCTGAATTTACCTGGTAACTGGTATGTCTTATAAGTAATAACCACAGATTTTGTTGGTAAAACATATTACCTACACTCAACTTGACTCTTGGCAATTAGACTGGACTCTCTACTATCACCATTTTAAAATTGCTCAAATACCATTAAATGGATACAGATTTTAGAAAAGTGATCATCATGTAAGACTCATAAGATGATATAAATGACCTTCTTTCATAGACACAGTTAATGTTGATTAATGTGTCTTGAAAACCTATCTACAAAACAAGAAACCCTAGTAATGTAGATATAGTCAGATACTGTAATCTTAATATGCAAATTTTTCTTCAATTTTGTTTTGCATTATAAAAAGTAATTTCTCGTAAGGGGTTTTTAAACAATGATTTTCTGAAAGTCTTAATACATCTTAAACAAAGTACTACAAGCCTAAATTAGTCCCTAAAAGGAGAGGAATTTAGAGAGACCACAATCACTCTTTCCCTTTGCTAAGAAGCCAAATTAATGCTTCGTGTACTTAGTTGCCAGTCACTTCAGTTAATTTGTAGTACCATTAATGAGTGAAGGATAAATTCATATCATGACAAGTAAGTGTAAATATAATAGATAAAATAATAATTGTAGATTTCATAACTTTCATTTTGTAAAGCATATTTGACTTTCCACATAGCTATGCCAAACAGAATTCTATGGCAAAGACATCTAAAGATGGTAATGACAGATTAGCATAAATTAAGTTGGCACCATTCTGTAATGCTTCCACTGTGGTTCTCAAACACACTAGGCAGCTTCTATGCCAGGACCTTTCCTCTGTATGACAGGCACCCTCTTTCTCGATATTTCCACTGAGCTTGCTCACTCATGTCTTTTGGGCTCTGGTCAAATGCCACCTACTCAGTGAGGTCTTCCTGACTGCCTTATTTTGTATTGCAATACTCACCCCCAAATCATATATCCTAATTGCTACCTGCTTTATTTTTCTTCATAAACACTTACTATTATCTGACACCCCAGTATTATCTATTTATTTGTTTGCTAACTATACTTTCTAGAATTTAAACTCTGTGAGGTCAGGTGGGCTGTATGTTTTATCTGTTGCTGGATCCCAGAGCCTGAAATATAATAGGCGTTCAAGTGATATATGCTGAGTAAATGGATTAGGGTTCTAGATCTCCCATATCTCACACACTAGCACTTTGAACTTAGGCAAGTCACTTAACCTACTGATTTCTGTTTCCTGAGAAATAATGATGCCTCTTACATTTTGCTGATTGAACAGAACACTGTAGATGAAAGATTTTGCTGAGGGCAAATGATGTTTTGCTGTTGAAACATCAAATGGCTTTCAGGAAACTCTGTAGAAGTAATAGATTTTGGCTTGCTTGGATTATCTGGTTTACAGGAGATCTAGACTTGGTTTAGGGAGTTGGTTTTGGTACACTAATTAAAGCTATGAACCTTTGCCTATTTTTAACTTGCTAGTGCTAGAGCAATCAGTTAATCGTGTGACCAAAAGCAGGCGGTGATTGATAGAAACAGATTTCAGAGGTGACATTTAGATGTGAGACAGAATTTGAGGGATGGTAATTTAGGTAGGGTAAAGGTGGTAGGATGCTAAAGCTAATTGGCCTACATGAGAATTAAACGGGTGAGTGTGGCCTCACTTATAGCATGTTATTAAGAAAAGTGGGGCATTATCTTAGAAAGGGTAGTGTGATGGTTAATTATGTATGTCAGCTTGGTTAGGCTATGGTACCCAGGTGTTTGGCCAACCATTAGTCTAGATGTTGTTCTGAGGGCACTTTGTACATGTGATTAACTTCTACAATCAGTTGATTATTTATTTATTTATTGTTTAAGTCTGAGTTTAATTTTAAACAAATTTATATGACTTTTTTTTTCTGTAAATCATTTGATTTTAAGTAAAGGAAATTACCCTTGATAATGTGGGTGGTGGGCCTGGGCCTCATCCAACTAGTTGAAGGCCTTAAGTGTAAAAAACTGAGGTTTCCTGTAGCAGGAATTCTGCCTCAGGACTGTTATATAAAAATCACACATCAGTTTCTAGCTTGCCTGTTTGCCCTATGGATTTGCTAACTCCCACATTGCCGTGAGCTAATTCCATGTAATCTCTCTCTTTCTCCCTTTCTCTCTCTCTCTCTTTATCCTATTGGCTCTGTTTTTCTGGAGAACCCTGACTGATACAAGTAGTAATCTGTGGTTTACAATTCCCGATTTGGGGATTACTTTGAGGATTAAATAAAACAGTGTATGCTAATTTCATGATAAAACGTTATCACACAGTAGGTGCTCAAAGAGTGGTGATTCTCATTATGGTGATAGTGGAGATGATCAGGTGATATGTTTACCAATGGAGTCTGATCCTCAATTAGCCTATGATAGCATCCACCGAGTACCTGAAGTTAGCTGACTGATTTGACAAGTCAAATTCAAATAAAGGAAAGGAGTTCAGTCTCTTAGAATAGGTGGTCAAAATATGAAGGAAATCTGAAAGCAAATTTGTTTATGTAATTACAGGGAGAATAGTGGTTGGAAAGGGTATAAATTCTTGAGTCAATAGCCTGGGGTTCAAATTCCATCTTTCCTTCTCACTTACCATATGATATTATTTGTGAAATGGGTATAATAATGCTTTCCCCACAGTCTTATTGTGGAATTTTAGTAAAACAAATTATATAAAACATTCAGGACTGTATCTGTCATATTTTTCTCCTCATACAACAAATTACCATCAAATTTCCCAATTTTTTAAATTTAGATTTCAGTCTTTGTATGCCAAATGAGGGGTCAGTTTCATAATTGGAGACAGACACTTTTTTCTTTTCCCCTCCAGGTAAATGAAACTTTACTGAGACAAAAGAATATTGATAAAGCACAAGCAAGTTTTAATGTAGTTTTGCATTGACTAAGACTTCATAGAGAAGAAAAGGATGGCTCCCTTGCCATACAGGGTGTTGCAGAGTTAAAGCCTCTCACCCTTATATATAGGCAGGTTCATAGAGAAGAAGTGGAGTACACCCCAAAATCAAGGATGCTCAGGAAGTCCTTCAAGGGCAGCTTTAATTTGCTTATCCCAGCAGATTCAAGAGTAGCAATAAGGGCCCGAGTGTGCTCTGTCATTGCAAAATCAACTAGGGGACATTGATAACAAAACTAAGTTCTTTACAGAGTTACAGAGTAAGAGAAACCAGAGTCATTGTCAGCTTTATAAAATATGTATTTTATTATATGTCCATTTGTGTATTTTAACATCAGTAGTGCTTATTCATGAAGATTTATTCAGTCTCAGGAATATCATTTAATTTGAAAGAAAGAAACAGAGTAGTTCTAATGCCATAAATGTATCTTCTGCAAACACTACAAGAAAAAGGCACTTTTTATAAAAAGGAAGGAACAGATTAATCTGATTATAATATTATTTCTTGAGAAACTAAGGCATAATAAAGAATACTTTAGAAAAACAAATTTGGTATAATGTTATAACAGAGATATATTTCATCTAAATAATTGAAACTGAATCGATGAATTTGCACCATGTAACTAAAAAGTGGCAATAATAATAATAATAAAATCTTTAAAAGCAAAGTGCATGCTACCAGGTGTGCTGAGTGTGCCTAGGGGGAAGGCTCTGGCCAGCACTTCTCCAGCAGGACATGCCTAGGACTGAGTCAGGAAGGCAGGTAAGTCTGGGATACCTTCAGGCAGGTAGATGCAGAAATATAGGTAGGCAATGTTCTGCTAGAGCATCTGGGGTCAGAGACCAGATGCTGAAGCAGTCTGGATTGGGGGTGAGCTGAAATCATGGTCATTAAGACAAGGTGGATTGGAAAAAGAGGTGGGAGGTGAGGCAGCAGCCATGTTGTGTTCACCAGTACCAAACAGAAGGGTTCACTGGTACCAAAAAGAAGGGAGGATTAAGGCAGACATGAGGCCAAAGTTCACCGTTTTTTAAAATTTTCAAATTGTTAATAGCATTATTTGATTTAATCATACATATTACAAACTTTTTATGTCTTCCCATTTACATCACATACCTTTTTTTTATTTTATCACACTGATACATAATCTATTTTTAAGAATTTCATCTTATTTAAATGAATGTAAATCCATATTGTCACTTTCAAAAATTTGCATAATAATTTATTTGATGACGCTACCAACACATATTTTATCCATTTCTTTAGATGGGCATTTAGGCTTTTTATAGTTTTTTTCTAATTTAAATGCTGCTATAATAACCAGCCTTTAAAACTACTGTTTTTTTTTTTTTCACGGTTATTTCAAGTGTAAATAAAATACATTTTTCATCCTGAAAGTAATAGAATCACACGAAGAAAGTTTGGAAAACAGAAAAATTAAATAAAGCATTTATACTTCTACCATTATAATGTATCATCGTTTTGGCTTACTGTTTTAGGATCTTTTTGTTGTCCTAATTTTTATCACCTTTAATTATCTGATAGGCAACCATAACTACAGAGCTGAGGTCCCTCAAACCTCAGCTCTGAAGTTATGCCAGCATGCCTCAAGACAGAGTATAGGGTAAAGGGAAGGGAGATTGTGATAATCAGCAGCTTCTTCAGGCCAAGAGAGATGATGCTACCTCTTCCAAGTATGAAACAGATCTCATGGAGGCTGACTTTCTGCATCCCGCCAGTTAGCCTGGCTGCATCTGTCATTCCAGGGCCAGCCTGAGCTTCTGGTCCTAGAATGTTATTGGGTTGAATGCTATGAAAACTAGTATTTATTAATAAGACAAACTATACTTGTAGCATTGTATACATTATCCTATTTAATCTTTACAACACTTTGAGGTAGATATAACAAGTCTCTTTTTGTAGATAAGATTATTGGTTCAGAAAGGTTAAGTAACTTGGCCAAGATTACATTACATAGCGGAACTGGAATTGAAATCTGTAACTCTGAGCCTCTGAAATAAACTTGTGAATAGCATACAAATGTCTTAGGGTATGTGGATGTGGCAATAAGTGGTAGTAGGTTCCAAAATCTAATTCTTCTTGATTATATCCTTCTCTTCAATGACACACTAGAGTTGTCATTTTGTGAATTAGAAATGTGGGAACATATAAGACTCAAAATCACCTTCACTTATGTGATAGATGGGTTAGTGATGCTGTAAATTTGGTTATATGTTTTGTAAGTTTGAGGACATATAAGGTGAACTCTGTTGGCTTAGCTGTACCACATAGGTAACCTAGCCAAAGGTTTTGATAAGGAATCCAGGATATTTTAGGGCTTAAGAGAGAGTTTCAGATGATAGTATCACTTGTTATAACGATTTATCTTTGGTTGTACCACATACCACGGGTGACCAACAAGGAAGAGAGATTGAATGAGGCATGGACGGGCATAATTGGCACTGGAGAAAGAGTAAAGACACTAACTAGAATTAATATATTTTATAGAAATTAAAAGTAACTTTTTAAAAATATCTTTATTGGAGTATAATTGCTTTACAATGGTGTGTTAGTTTCTGCTTTATAACAAAGTAAATCAGTTATACATATACATATGTTCCCATGTCTCTTCCCTCTTGCGTCTCCCTCCCTCCCACCCTCCCTATCCCACCCCATTAGGTGGTCACAAACCACTGAGCTGATCTCCCTGTGCTATGCGGCTGCTTCCCACTAGCTAGCTATCTATATTATGTTTGGTAGTGTATATATGTCCATGCCACTCTCTCACTTTGTCACAGCTTACCCTTCCCCCTCCCCATATCCTTGGGGATACCCTCATATCCCCAAGTCCATTCTCTAGTAAGTCTGTGTCTTTATTTCCGTCTCACTGCTAGGTTCTTCATGACCTTTTTTTTCTTAGATTCCATATATATGTGTTAGCATACAGTATTTGTTTTTCTCTTCCTGACTTACTTCACTCTGTATGACAGACTCTAGGTCCATCCACCTTGCTACAAATAACTCAATTTCGTTTCTTTTTATGGCTGAGTAATATTCCATTGTATATATGTGCCACATCTTCTTTATCCATTCATCTGTTGATGGCCCTAGGATTTTTTGGAATGGTAAATGAGTACTGGCTTCAACTTCAAGTCACCAGTTGCAATAGCCCCTAAGAAAAGAGTCAACCTGTCCTTTGAAGTTTTGAAGCCAGGCATTGAGATTTCTCTAGCTATGACTGTCCTAGATAGTATATTCTTCCAACATAAGGCTGGTTCATTTACATTGAAAATCTCTTGTTTAGTGTAGCCACCTTTATGAATTATCTTAGTTAGATCTTCTGAATAACTTGTTGCAACTTCTACATCAGCACTTGTACTTTTATCTTGTAGAAATGGCTTCTTTCCTTAAACCTCATGAACCAAACTTTGCTGGCTTCAAACTTTCCTTCTGCAGCTTCCTTACCTCTTTCAGCCCTCATAGAATTGAAGAGAGTTAGGGCTTTGCTCTGGATTTGGCTTTGGCTTAGGGGAATGTTGTGGTTAGTTTGATTTTTCTAACCAGACCATTAAAACTTTCTCCATGTCATCAAGTCTGTTTCACTTTATCATTTGTGTGGTCACTGGAGTAGCACTTTTAATTTCCTCTAAGAACTTTTCTTTTGTATTCAAAACTTGGCTAACTGTTTGGTGCAAGAAGCCTAGATTTAGACCCATTCTTGGCTTTTGATACCCTTTCCTCACTAAGCTTAATCATTTCTAGCTTTTGTTTTTAAAGTGAGAGCTGTGTGACACTTCCTTTCACTTGAATACTTAGGGGTCATTGTAGGGTGATTAATTGGCCTAATATCAATATTATTCCATGTCTCATGGAATAGGGACGCCCAAGGAGAGGGAGAGAGACAGGGGAACAGCTGCTTGGTGGTGCAGTCAGAACATACACAACAGTTATTGATTAAGTTTGTCATCTTGTGTGGGCAGGGTTCATGGTGCCCCCAAACAATTTCAATAGTAATGTCAAAGATCACTGATCACAGATCACCATAACAGATTTAATAATAATGATAAAGTTTGAAATATTGCTAGAATTACCAAATGTGACATAAAGACAGGAAGTAAGACAATGCTGCTGGAAAAATGGCACCAATAGACTTGCTTGTTGCAGGGTTGACACAAACCTTCAATTTGTAAAAAATGCAATATTTATCAAGTGCAATAAAATGAGGTATGCCTCTGTAGAGAATAGACTAGGTAGGGCCCTAGTATAATGGATATCTATTACTTTGTTGGACTATCAACTTCCCATTTTTTCTAAGTCTGTGTCTTCCCCAGTCCTGCCATCCATATTGCAGTAGCAGGATCAACCTTATAACCAGGTGACTTCAGTTGACAGGTTTGTGGTGGGCAATTTGCCAGATATGGAGCACTGAGTCCATATCCTGGAGATTTAGAACTTGGGGCCAAGAATGCCATGCTTTTACTGGGGGTCTGGACTGTTAGGAACAGTCATATGACCATATGTCCTGGCCTATGGACCAGAGATTAAGAAGCAATGACAGAAAGAAAGAAAAATAAACCAGAACCTCAGAGAGAAGCAGAGAAGAAAATTGCTCATATCTAGTTTTTCTTCAGGCCCCGTCCCATTGTTATATTTGGGTTCGATGAGATATCTCATAACTTTATAAAATTCTGTTTCTATTATTAAACAGTTTAGAGCTGGGTTTTACTTCTAACCACAAGAACTCTATTATAATTAGTCTTAAACTAAGTTTGAAATTAATGGAGTCAAGAGCAAAAAGTGTGGCAGC
Source organism: Lagenorhynchus albirostris (assembly GCF_949774975.1). Lineage (NCBI taxonomy): Eukaryota > Metazoa > Chordata > Mammalia > Artiodactyla > Delphinidae > Lagenorhynchus > Lagenorhynchus albirostris. Next base: position 59,142,785 of record NC_083106.1, on the reverse strand, counting down.
TTCCATGTTTGATATGCAAGCTAGATTATCTATATAAGAAATATGAAAAACTTAGTGGCTTTCTAAATTCAGAATCAGATGCCACTGTAGTCAACTATATTAATAAAGGTGACTCTTAGTTCTTGAGGAAAATACGACATTTAACTAACAGTACCAAAGGCAATCTCTCACCTTTTGAAAAGGTCTTTTTACTCTTTAATATGATTGTTAAAAAGGCGATGGATTTTTTTTTCATGGCTGGCGCTGTGGAAAGAAAATAGGAATAACTTGACCACAGTGAAAGTTTCATTTCAGAATTACTTTCAAACTACTTATATAAGAGAGCAACCAAACCAACCCCTCATATTCCAACTTATTTTATAAGGAAATGTGCATTTCAGACAGCTAAAAGTAAAACAAATACAAGAAATTAAAGTATTTTAAAGAAAAATCTATCCATTGAAGTTTAATTATGTTGGAGAGAACCAATATTGAAAAGTGTTTAATAATAATTGCACCTTTAACAATCTAGAATTTCTGAAAATATTATATATACTCTAAATTTTTTTTAGATTTTATTTTATTTGTTTATTTTTTAACATCTTTATTGGAGTAAAATTGCTTTACAATGGTGTGTTAGTTTCTGCTGTATAACAAAGTCAATCAGCCCTCTTGCGTCTTCCTCCCACCCTCCCTATCCCACCGCTCTAGGTGGTTACAAAGCACCTAGCTGATCTCCCTGTGCTATGCGGCTGCTTCCCACTAGCTATCTGTTTTACATTTGGTAGTGTATATATGTCCATGCCACTCTCTCACTTCGTCCCAGCTTACCCTTCCCCCTCCCGGTGTCATCAAGTCCATTCTCTACGTCTGCATCTTTATTCCTGTCTGCTCTAACATTTCTATGTGATATGTCTTAGTGATACATCAAGAAAAGAACAATTAATAACTTTCAGATATATGTTCAGGGTTCAAATCATTAACAAATTTTATTTCCACTTTCTAGCTAAAAAATAATAAATATAATCTCTTATCCTATGTTACAGTATTCTGAGAAGCATGACTTCCTGAACAGTATATTTTTTAGGTCTACATATATGCTATTATAGTCAATGTAGAATTTTTCTTTGCAAACTGTTTAAATAAATATAACATATTACACAAAATAAACCTAAAACTTTATTTTTTAATAATTTATTTCTTTCTTATAAATGTAACATGTTTTCATGATAGAGGGTTTATAGGATATATAAACATGAATCTGAAGCTAAAATCATGGGAAATATATCTACTGGCTCACTGTTAATTATTTGGTGTTGTTAATTCTAGTATCTTTTCATATAGGTTAAAGTATAGTAAATGTGTCACGAAAGGAATGGAAAGCAGTGACAAACTGGGAAGATGTTTGTAGCATGTAGAGCAAAAGATTTCATATTTTCTCTAAAAAATGTCTACATGGCTTTTAATATCTTCATAGAAATATATGTGTATATTATATATTATATAGATACACAGAAATATATTGTATATTTATATTATACACTTGTGTATATCAATAACATTTATTTACACTTATATATGTAAATAAGTTTTTATTTAATATATCTAGCTAGCTCCTTGTTGATGGAACATTAGCTCAAAATTTTTGCTCTTATAAATAGTCCTGCAATTAACATTCTTATACATAAATCTTGGAAACACCTATAATTATTTATTAAGAAAAATTATTAATAGAGAAATTATTGCATCAAGAGAAAACATTTTTAAGGCTCTTGACATGTCTTGCCAGATGGGCTTAAGATAATTTTTAAAATATGCTTTAAGATATTTAACATATTGTCTTTGTACTAAGTATAATAGAATATGGTCATTACCCACCTGGTCATGGGTCTCTTCCAAGTGTATCTGCCCCAACTCCCCTCCTAAAGAAACTGAGGTCAACAAGCTGCTGTAGCTTTCTATTTGCTCATGCAAACATATGTATGAAGTGTGTTTCTTCATTTTTACCACCAAATAGAACCATATTAATGACATTAATCAGTGTCATTATTTCTTTCAAAAATATTACGTACATCAAGGAGGTTTATTCCCTATATTTTCTTTTAAGAGTTTTATGTTTTACAGTCTTACATTTAAGTCTTTAATCCATTTGAGTTAATTTTTGTGAGTGGTGAAAGATAGGGGTCCAGTTTCATTCCTTTATTTGTGAGTACCCAATTTTCCCAGCACCACTTATTGAAGAGACTGTCTTTTCTCTACTGAGTATTCTTGGCTCCCTTGTCAAATAATAGTTGGTCATACATTCATGGGTTTATTTCTGGGCTGGTGATTCTGTTCAATTGGTGTGTGTGTCTGGTTTTTTGTGTTTTGTTTTGTTTGTTTTAAATTATAGTGTGCTAAATAAATATTAGCTTTATTTTTAAAATTTTCCCATACATTTATAATCAACACTAAGTTTTAAATATTTTAACAAATATTTAAAAAAAATTTATGGAGTAGAGTTGATTTATAGTGTTGTGTTAGTTTCTGCTGTACAGCAAAATGAATCAGTTATACATATACATATATCCACTGTTCTTTTAGATTCTGTCCCCATATAGGTCATTACAGAGTGAACAGAAATATAGGTCAATGGAACAGGTTAGAAAGTCCAGAGATAGACCCAAGCAGCTGTGGTCACCTAATCTATGACAAAGCAGGCAAGAATATACATACAATGAGAAAAGACAGTCTCTTCAATAAGTGGTGCTGGGCAAACTGGACAGCTACATGTAAAAGAATGAAATTAGAACACTCCCTAACACCATACACAAAAATAAACTCAAAATGGATTAAAGACCTAAGTGTAAGGCCAGACACTATAAAACTCTTAGAAGGAAACATAGGCAGAACACTCTTTGGCATAAATCACAGCAATATCTTTTTGGATCCACCTCCTAGAGTAATGAAAATAAACCGAAAAATAAACAAATGATACCTAATTTAACTTAAAAGCTTTTGCACAGCAAAGGAAGCCATAAAAAAGTGAAAAGGCAACTCAGAGAATGGGAGAAAATATTTGCAAATGAAGCAACTGACAAGGGATTAATCTCTAAAATATACAAACAGCTCATGAGGCTCTATATCAAAAAAACCCAAACAACCCAGTCAAAAAATGTGCAGAAGATCTAAATAGACATTTCTCCAAAGAAGATATACAGATGGCCAAAAAGCACATGAAAAAATGTTCAACATCACTAATTATTAGAGAAATGCAAATGAAAACTATAGTGAGGTATCATCTCACACAGATCAGAATGACCATCATCAAAAAATATACAAGCAATAAGGCTGGAGACGGTGTGGAGAAAAGGGAACCCTCTTGCACTGTTGGTGGGAATGTAAGTTGATACAGCCACTATGGAGAACAGTATGGAGGTTCCTTAAAAAACTAAAAATAGAACTACCATATGACCCAGCAATCCCACTACTGGGCATATACCCTGAGAAAACCATAATTGAAAACCACCCCAACGTTCATTGCAGCACTATTTACAATAGCCAGGGCATGGAAGCAACCTAAATGTCCACTGATAGAGGAATGGATAAAGAAGTTGTGGTACATATATACAATGGAATATTACTCAGCCATAAGAAAGAATGAAATAATGCCATTTGTAACAACACGTATGGATCTAGAGATTGTCATACTGAGTGAAGTAAGTCAGGCAAAGACAAATACTATATGATATCACTTATATGTGGAATCTAAAAAATATGGTACAAATGAACTTATTTACAAAACAGAAATAGAGTCACAGATGTAGAAAACAAACTTAAGGTTACCAGTGGGGAAAGTGGGGTGGGGGGAAGGGATAAATTGGGAGACTGGGATTGACATATACACACTACTACATATAAAATAGAAAACTAATAAGGACCTACTGTATAGCTCTGCTCATACTCTGTTTTTGTGTGTGTGTGTGTGTATGTGTACACTTATTTTTATTTTTTTAGCTTTTTATTTTATATTGGAGTATAGTTGATTAACAATATTGTGTACAACAAAGTGATTCATTTATACATATACATGTATCAGTACTCTGTATATGTCTGTTTTTATGCCTGTACCATACTGTCTTGATTACTATAGCTTGAAATCAGGAAGTGTGATGCCTCCAGCTTTGTTTATCTTTCCCAGGAATCCTTTGGCTGTTTGGGGTCTTTTTTGGATCCATACACATTCTAGGATTTTTTTCTTTTACTTTTATAAAGAAGTGCCATTGGAGTATTGATAGGGACTGCATTTAATCTATAGATGGCTTTGGTTAGTATGACTTTTCCATTATTTTCATTGAGAGTTTCTTACTCTTGTCTGATATTTGTTTTGCTACTGGAGCATTAAACTTTATATTGACTATTAATTGCTTTCAATATATGAAAGTACTAACCCTTTGCTTGCTATATATGTAGGATGTATGTTATTTTTCTTTTATTTTACATTATAGAGATTGTATTTTTGAAGGAAAATTTTTAACTATTATGTAGTCAATCTATCAAGTTTCCATAAAGGTTTAAATTTATCCAGCATTCACATATAATTTATGTGGTAGAATCAATTGTCTATTTTTATCTGCTGTGTTTAAGAAAGTCTTAAACACTATATATGTGATACTTATTTTACATGATAATATATTCTTCATAGCTACAATTCTGGGTCTCACACATATGTTAAATCAAATTTATATGTATTTGACTTGTAGTCAGAATTTTGTCAAAGCTCCATTTTCATATTTGTTAGTAATATGTGGATAATGTGAAAGCCATATAATATATTTATAGATTAATCTTTTCCACTACTTGTAAACTTTCAATATGTAAGTGTTGCAAGACATTTCAGGACTTTAGAGGTTATGATTCAAAGAAACTGATTTGAATTTTCAGGAGTAGAGCCAAAGAAAATACTTCATTGTTTGATGAGTTTATATGGTTTTTTTTCTTGAGAGTTTGGTAGTAGTAGAAAAAATAATATGAAAAATTGCTGTAACAGAAGCAAATAGTTTGAAAATTTGAACTAATTTGAACTAAACAGGAACAGACTCACAGATCTAGAAATCAAACTTATGATTATCAAAGGGGAAACGTGGGGGGAAGTGACAAATTAGGAGTTTGAGATTCACATATGCACCCTACCATATATAAAATAGATAACTAACAAGGAGCTACTGTATAGCACAGGGAACTCTACTCAACGTTCTGTAATAACCTATATGGGAAAAGAATCTGAATAAGAATGGATATATATATTAATAAAAGAAGGGCTTCCCTGGTGGCGCAGTGGTTGAGAGTCCGCCTGCCGATGCAGGGGACACGGATTCGTGCCCCGGTCCGGGAAGATCCCACATGCCGCGGAGCGGCTGGGCCCGTGAGCCATGGCTGCTGAGCCTGCGCGTCCGGAGCCTGTGCACCGCAACGGGAGAAGCCACAACAGTGAGAGGCCCGCGTACCGCAAAAAAAAAAAAAAAAAAAAAATACTACGACACAAATTAAAATTATTACTAAACATTTTAAGAGGCTCTATTTATATAATAATAAACTTGTTAAAACTTGTGATCTTAAAAAAAAAAAAAAACTTGTGATCTTTTTAGATCACAAACATTGTTTTCAGTTTTCTACTTCTAATCTGAGTTAAATACCATTTGAAATTTGAAGAATTTGTTTCTGACCGATTTGTTTATCTGAAACACTCATTAAACAATATTTTATTTGTATATTATTGTAGTTTTCAGGTTTTTCATTTGTTACTAATACTTTACACTTACTTAGTACTTTGCAGCTTTTACTACCAAAGTTTAAAGTGATACTTAAAATAGCCCTGAAATAAGAAGAACTACTAATCAATACAGTGGCTTTTCCTTATAGAGTTCACATTTAAATTATTGACAAGATTCACACACAGAGAATATTTATTTCCAAACTATACCACGCTTTTTCAGAAACAGTTATAGAACCAAAGGAGGTCACATAAGTATTACTGATATTGATATTGCTAAAAATATTTAACAAGTACTGCTGTTTCTTCTGTGCCAGGCTTAGTTTTGGCTCAACAAGTATCATCTTATTTAATTCTACAAACAACCATATGTAGCAAGTCTCTTATGTTACCCATCTTACAAATGAGGAACCTAGTGTTTAGAGAAATTGCCAGCTATCTCAGTGAGGGAAAGCTAGGATCTCTCAGATGCAAAGTTCTTATTCTTATTCATCAAAATTTACTGACCTTATAGATATGCACTTTTTTAAAGCTGATATAAGATAATTTAGAAAAAAATTCTGTAGGAATTGAAATTATAAGCAGATAATGTCAGTACAAATGTTAGTATTTAAAATGCCTTTTAAGAGTAACCATGATGTCTTCTTGGGTAAGATTGACCACTGCTTTACTCCTTCTCATCCTCAATCTGTGCCAACCCTCAAAAACTTTGGTTCCATCAAGGAATCTTTGTGACTTTCCATACATTCACAGTTCATCATAAAAGCAATTAAAAAACAAACCACTTTCTTAAACAATTTGTTTTCTAACATGTATGTCACAGATGAAGGTATGTATATCTTATAGATATGAAATCCACAGGAAAGGTTTATGAAATGGTCTCATTATGAAAGTGACTTTAAGACCAAACTTTTCTTATGTAAGTGTGTAAATTTATCATTACTTGATTTTCTAATACTAGGATTTTCAACTTTTTGAAGTTGATAAAGCTTAAAGCTATATATTTATCTTCCTAACAGCCCCATCCACCTGAATTCAGTTGTATGCCTTGTCTGGATTTTAATATTAATGTTGAATGATATTAGGTTTATTTAGATTTTTTATAAAAAGAATTTTGCAGTTTGTCTTGAAGTAACTCAGAAAAGTCCATAAAGCTTTTATGAACACCCCCCACACTTCTATTTACCTTAATACAGGCCACTTTTCCAAAATTTACAATAGTCTAGTTAACATAGAAAAATCACTTTCAGATTATATATCCCCATATTTTATTTTTTTTTTTACCATTTTATTTTATTTTTTTGAAGAATAGTTGATTTACAACATTATATAAATTTCAGGTGTACAACATAGTGGTTCACAATTTTTAAATTTATAGTGATTATAAAATATTTGCTATATTCCATATCCCCCATTTTTAATGTTCTTATTTTTCACGTCAGATATTTCATAATAGAATTAAATAGGAGGATATTTTCTACTAATTAATCCTCAAAACACAATATGTATTACACAAATATTATTGCATATAACAGACAAGCAGTACAGCCATTTTTTTTTTTTTAATTATTAGTTGAAGGAACTGAGACTCTATGAGGTTAATTGATTTGCCCAAGATCACATGTGGTGTAAGTGGTTAACCCTGGTTGGAATGCTTTTTTAAAAATAAAAGTATGTAATTATTGCTTCTTCATAAATAGTTGCTAATTATACAGAATCTAATGTATCATTAAAATAAATAAACACTATCATTCAAGCACTCCAGTTAGAAAAATAAAATCATGTCTTCTTTTTAACCTGACTTTTTCATTTAATGTTACACTGTATAAGTGTTGTTCTACAAGGTAACTTAACTGCTATCTAATATTTCATGTGCAAGAATGTATTTTAATCAATACATGTATTTTAATTCCATTTTCTTACATTTCTTTTTAATTACATTTCCATTAACACTGAAATAAATATATGTTTAACTTATAATATATATATATATATATTTTTGGCGGTACGTGGGCCTCTCACTGTTGCGGCCTCTCCCGTTGCGGAGCACAAGCTCCAGACGCGCAGGCTCAGCGGCCATGGCTCACGGGCCCAGCCGCTCCGCAGCATGTGGGATCTTCCTGGACACGGGGCATGAACCCATGTCCCCTGCATCGGCAGGCGGACTCCCAACCACTGCGCCACCAGGGAAGCCCCTATAATGTATTTTGATTCTTAAAATACATTCCTAAAAGTGGAATCTTTATGGTTAAAATACTATATTAAAGCCTATATTTAAATTGTTAAACAAAAGTAAATTGAATTTACAGTTTTTCCTAAATTATAGTCTAGTTTCTGAAAATTTATCAATTTATTATAATTTTAAGTATCACATTTTTAATGTAAAGTGTTCTTCTAATTTTATTTGATTAAATTTTGTTTTCTATTCTATCGCAGTATTTATTTCTTCATAAACATCACCATGTTAAATTATTATATTTATGTACAGTAGTCCCTCAGTATCTGTGGAGAATTGGTTAGGGACCCCCCTGGATACCAAAATTCAGAGATGCTCATTCCTTTATATAAAATTAGTAGTATTTGCATATAGCCTACACACATCTCCCCGTATATTTTAAATCATCTCTTGATTACTTATAATACCTAATACAATGTAAATGCTATGTAAATAGTTGTAAATACAATGTAACTCCTATGTAAATAGTTGCCAGTGCACAGCAAACTCAAGTTTTGCTTTTTGGAACTTCCTAGAATTTGTTTTTCGAATATTTTGATCAGTGGTTGGAACCTGCAGATAGAGAGGGCCAACTGTATATTTTAATACACAATACAGAAAATAGTTTTTTTCAGTCCTTTCTTATCTATTTTTCTTAAAACACTAGGAACATTTTTTTCAAGTTTCATTACAAAAAATCTATTGGAATTTTGACTGGAATTTCTAATTTGGAAAGTTTGTAATACTGACTCTTTAAAAACAGAACTTTATATCTGTATCCATAATATTTTAAGTCTCTAAGTTAAATTTATGTTATTTCTATACATATTTCTATACACTTCTTATTAAATTTCTTTTGAGGAATTTAATATTTTTATATATTTGTGTCCAAGGAGGGTTATTATTTTCATATTACATTTTATAATTAACGTTGACTGGTATATAAGAAAATCATTGTCTTTTGAAATATTAATTTATCATCATAACTTATTCTTTAAGTTTTTTCCCTTTCTTTTTTTTTTTTTTTTTTTTGCGGTACGCGGGCCTCTCACTGTTGTGGCCTCTCCCCTTGCGGAGCACAGGCTCCAGACGCGCAGGCTCAGCGGCCATGGCTCACGGGCCCAGCCGCTCCGCAGCATGTGGGATCTTCCCGGACTGGGGCACGAATCCGTGTCCCCTGCATCGGCAGGCGGACTCTCAACCACTGCGCCACCAGGGAAGCCCTCTTATTTTTTTTAGATAGCAAAACTCTTATTTGCTAATGATAATCATTTGACCTTATTTTCAGTACTTGTATATTCTGTTGTTGTTTTTATGTTCATGTTGAGTTGCTTTGATAGCTTTGTGTAAAATGTATGAAGGTGTAATTTTTTTCTTATTTCTGATTATTATGAATTCAGCATAATGCTGATTCTTATTGCTTTTTAAATAACATTCATTTTTTTCTAAAAAAGTCTAGGATGGATCTTGAATTTTAACTAATGCATTTTAGACCTCTTTTGAGATGATTGTATGGTTTTACAATCTGACCTATTGAGGAATGATGAACAGTCCTTGAATTGCTGGAATTATTTTTTAATTTATTTTGGATTATATTTTAATATATGATTTGATTTTATATGCTATTATATTATTTAAGAACTTGGACTCTATAATTAAAAAAATTAATTTCTATACCATTACTTATTTTTATAAGGCTTTAATATTAGAGGCATATAAACTTCACAGTAATTAGAAAGTTTTGCTTCTTAGATTTAGAGGAATTATAACAATATTTGCCAAAAAATTTCTGAGATATGGTTGACAACTTTCTTAATTTCTTCCATTGTTATTGGTTTATTTAGTTTTTCTTGAATCAATTTTGATGATTCATAGTTTCTAAAAAATTTTTTTTCATTTAAAACAGACATGATTTACTGGCAGCCTTTGCCTGTCTAGAGAGGAGAAATTTGTTTGTGTTATTATATTTTATATTTGTTTTTGCTTTTTTTCCCCTCTCAGCCATTATTTCTGGTGAAAGAGAATTGCAGTGCTTCTCTGAAGGTTGAATGTAGTTTGTCATCTTCAGTTACTATCCAAATACATAGGTCTACTATTTACTTCCTCCATAATATTCTCAATAACAAAAGTCTATTAGCACTTCCAGTTTTAGACCATATCATCTTAGATTTAGATATTAAAAATAGTTAATATTAATCCAGCAATAAAGACAGGATACAACATGGTAGTTACTGGCTTAATTATATTTAAATTTTGATTAATTTTAACATTTCATTAAAAAAAACTGAAAAAGAGGGAGAAATCAACTGCTTTTCAAATAACCCTTTCTTGAACTATAAAAGTACAGCCTGTTCTTGTTACCTAATTATATCCAGCCACATTTTAATATTCTCTTCTCACCTGAAGCTACAAACAAATTTTTGGAAAGAAAGGTGAAAGCGCTGTTGCATAATTAGAAGACCCCATACTTATAAAACAGCCTTGCACTTGTTATGCAGTTGAACATATTTTCTATTTCATTCTCTTCTTCAGAAATCCAAATTCGGTATTTGTTGGGTTTAGCTGTATACTTTCCTTTGTGACTGATTTTGTCAATTTATATTTTCCTGTGCTTTTCCCAAGCTTGTTCTCCACATCTTAGGTTCACTTTTCAATTTGGTTGATTCTTCATTTGACTATTTCTAATAATTTTAACATTTTTATGACATAATTTCTCTCCTTAAAATATTTCCTTAGCTCTCTCCATTTTTATTCAGTCTGTTTTCTCTTCTTTTCTCTTCTTAAAATATGGAGCCCATATTTTTATTTTTCTGTGTTCAGTGCTTATTATGTAAAATTTTATATTATTGGTTAATATATTCTTCATCTTAAATGTCACACTATATTTTCTTCTTTCTGTTTCAAATACTTTTTTCACATAAATAACTTATAGGTACTTTTTGTTTGTTTGTTTACTCATCCATAAATGGGCAGCAGAATGAAGAACGATTATCTGAAAAATATATCAAATAAATTAAGTTCTTTTTGCACTGTTGCATTTTGTAATCCTTAAAAATCAACCTAGAGTACCATGTAGGACTGTATAGCCTAGGTGTATAAAATAGGTACCCCCCACTTTATGCCATTATTTAATATTTTGCAGTAATGTGACCTTCCTATTTAGTTTGTAGTTTCATTTACATGTATCTTGCTCTGAAATAACAGAGCTACAATGTGAGGAATTGTAGCTATCTTTACTTTCTCATCCACAATTCATTATCTAACACCATCCCTACTTCTGATTTCCACCTTAACTATGACACTATAACTGCTCTTCTCTCTAATACCAGTGACCGCCGTGGTCCATTAGCCAAGTCTAACAGACAGTTCTTACCTCTTATTTTCTTTAAGCATAGAGCAACATTTGGCCACTCCTTTATTCTTGAAACCTCGCCTCATTTAACTTCATTTCTTCTGCCTCTTCTATCTTAGTAATCAGTGTCTTGTCTTTGCTGGTACATAATGGAGTACCTGAGATTCTCCTGGATCCTTTTTCTCCTCTTTGTCTTTACCCACTTCCTAGATGATCTCCTGTAAACCTTTGGTTTTAAATACATTGTATATGCTGTGGGCGCCCAAGTTTATATTTTAAGCTCTGACATCTTTAAGTTCCAAGACTTCTATATCCAAACTGCCTACTTGATATGTCTTCTTTAATGTCTCATAAAAATCTCAAACTTGATATATCCAAAAAAATGTTTTGTGTTTTGTTACCTATTTCATTTATCTTCCTCCTTTAGCCTCCCAATATCAGGAGTTTCATTGTTTCTTAAGAAACAATCATCCACTCAGTTTTTCAAATCAGAGATTGGAGGATTTGAGGATCCTCATCTGTATTACTTCTCAAATCTACACTCAGCAGCCAGAAGAATTTCTTAAGAACATAGATCATGTCACTTTGACTTTCCTACTAAATTCCTTTAGTATTTTCCATTTCTAGTGCAATGACATTGGAACTACTTATCACAGCTTTATTTAATTCATGAGTCTTCATTTGTTCTTCTGCCTTCCTTTCCAAACTCATCTTGACCCTTTCCACAATCAGTCTGTATGCTTGATTATATTGTTCTGTTTTCTTTTTTGTTTCAAGCCCCTTTCATTCACTGGACTTTCACCTGGCTCCTACAACTGCTGGATTGCTATTGCCCCATATTTTTTTTTTTTTTTTTTTTTTTTTTTTTGCGGTACGTGGGCCTCCCACCGCCGCGGCCTCTCTCGTCGCGGAGCACAGGCTCCGGACGCGCAGGCCCAGCGGCCACGGCCCACGGGTCCAGCCGCTCCGCGGCACGCGGGATCCTCCCGGACCGGGGCACGAACCCGCGTCCCCCGCATCGGCAGGCGGACTCCCAACCACTGCGCCACCAGGGAAGCCCGCCCCATATTTTTGAAAGGCAAGTTTATTATCATCTTTTAGTTATCAATTTGAAAGTCATGTTCTCAGAGATGCCTTCATAACCACTGAATCTAAGGCAAGTTCCTCATCCTCCATTACTATCTGCTGCTATTTATCACAATCTGTAATCTTTTTTTTTTTCATGACAGGGACCTCACCTATCTGATTCATAGCATTAACTCAACTCCTTGTGTGGCATCTGCATGTCTAGATAAAGACTCTAGAGGCCCTAAGCATTGAAAAGATTGTAGAGTCCTTCTCCAACAAACATTAAGTTTAAAATATATATGAAACTGAAAAATAAGTTTGACGTATAAGCTGATCTTTATCATGATGACTTTTTTGAGTGAATAACTTAGTAAACATTAGAATTTTTCTCATATTTTTGGTGATCCTACTTTGAAGGCACTTTTTTTTTAAAATATAGAAGTTTCAAGTGTACAACATCATCATTAAGCATCTGTATACACCACAAAGTAATCACCACCACAAGTCTAGTTACCATCCATCACCATTCAATTGACCCCCTATATCCATTTTCCCATCCACCCCCAATCCTCTTCCCCTCTGATAAGAACTAACCAATCTTCTCTGTATCTGTGAGTTTGTTTTTGTCTTATGTTGTTTGTTTGTTTAGATTTCACATATGAGCTAAATCATATTGTATTTGTCTTTCTCTGTCTGACTTATTTCACTTAACATAATACCCTCGAGGTCTATCCATGACATTGAAAATGGCAATATTTCATTCTTTTTATGGCTGAGTAATAGTCCACTATATATATATATATATATATATATATATATATATATATATATATATATAACCTCTTCTTTATTCATTCATCCATTTTGAACACTTAGGTCGTTTCTATATATTGGCTATTGTAAATAATGCTGCTATGAATATAAGGATGCATATATCTGTTTCCTGGCTGTCTTTGTAGTTCCTCTCTTTTTCTTTCTTCTTCTCTTTCACTCTTCCCTCGTGTTTTGGTGGTTTTCTTTAGTGTTATATTTAGATTCCTTTCTCATTTTACTTTGGGTAATTAAGGTTTTTCCTGATAGTTACTGAGGTTAACATATAATATTCTATATAAATAGCAGTTTCTTTTAAGTTGGTAGCAACTTAAATTGGAACACATCACAAAACTTTTATCTTTTTATTTCCCCTCTGTATTTTATACTGTTGATGACACATTTTACATCTTTTTATTATATGCATCCCTTAACTAATTATTGTAATTTAAGTTAATTTTACTACTTTTGTCTTTTAACCTTCATGCTTGCTTTACAAGTGGTTGATCCATTCTATCTTTATTATATATTTACCTTTCCTAATGAGCTTTTTACTTTTGTATGTTTTCTTATTATTAGTTCATTTCTTTTCAGCTTAAAGAAGCTCCTTTAACATTTCTTTTAGGTCTGGTTTAGTGGTGGTAAACTCCTTTAGTTTTTGCTTATCTTGCCACTCACTTCTGAAAAATCTGCTGATGACCCTTATGGGCTTTCCCTTGAATATAACAAGTTGTTTTTCTCTTTGTGCTTTTAGGATTCTCTCTTTATCCTTGCCATTACCATTTTAATTATAATGTGCCTTGGTGTGTGTCTCTTTGGATTCATCTTATTTGGAATAATTTGGGGCTTCCTGGACCTGGATGTCTGTTCCCTTTCCCAGATTAGAGAAGTTTTTAGCCACTATTTCTTCCAGTAGTTTTTCTGGCCCTTTATCTCTCTCTTCACCTTCTGGGAAGAAGGTATAATGAGAATGTTATTCCACTTGATGTCCAAAAGCTCCCTTAAGGTATCTTCTATTTTTTAAATCCTTTTTTAATTATGCTGTTCTGTCTGGGTGAGTTTCATTGCTTTTTCTTCCACCTCACTGATTCATTGTTCTACCTCATCCTGTCTGCTACAAGACCTCTAGTAAATTATGACTTCTGTTTTGTACTTTCTTTTTTTCCATCTCTTTGTTGAAGTTCTCATTTTGTTCATCTATTCTTCTCTTGAGTTTAGGGAACATCTTTATGACCATTACTTTGAGCTCTTTATTAGGTAGACTGCTTATCTCCATTTCCTGTAGTTCTTTTTCTGGGGTTTTGTCTTGTTCTTTCATTTGGAACATATTCCTCTGCTTCCTTATTTTGCCTAAATGTCTGTGTTTGTTTCTATGTATTAGGTAAATCAGCTACCTCTCCCAGTCATGAAAGAGTGGCCTTATGTAGGAGATGTCCTGTGGGACTCAGAAGCACAATCCCACCTGGCCACCAGAGCCAGGTACTCAAGGGGTGTCCCCACTGTAGGCTGCATATGCCTTCCTGTTGTGGGAGGGCCATGCTTGTTGATGTGGCATGCCCTGGCCAGCTGTGAGGCCTGGGCAAAGCTGAGGGATGGGTGTAACTCTCATCAGGTGTGCCCATTGGAGGCCGGGTTAGAAGGAGAATTCCAGGATGGCACCCACCAGCACTGGCATTGGCAAGGTAGCCTGAAAGTGCAAAAATTGTGCCTGCCAGTGTCTCAGTCCTTGGGGAGCATCCCAACTGATTCTTCCCTCTCTGGTAGTTGCTTTAAGGTTAGTGTGTACCCTTCACCTACGGTCTATGCACTATTCAATCTGATGTTTTTGTGCTGGTTTTCAGGTTGAGTGAGTCTATGCACTAGATTTTTAAGAGCGGGTTTTCCATTCCCTGCAGTTCTATAGTTTTTCTGGGCATATTCCCTGTCGGTTTGGTTTACAATGCCAGGTTTTAGGGGCACATCTCTCCTGTGCAAGACTTAGGGGTTGGGGTACCTGATGTGGAGCTCAAATTCCTCGCTCCTCAGGGAGAAGATCCATACCTTTGTAACCCTTCCCAATTGTGGATCACTGCTGCTGGGGTGTTTGTTTTTTTTTTTCCCCTTGGTGATACCATGTCTCTGCCTCTCCTACCTGTCTTGATCTTTGTTTTGGAGGCACTCTTCATCCAGTTTTCAGGTCCCTTTTTGAAGGAATTATTTTATATGTAATTGTAGATTTATTGTGTTTGGGGGAGGAGGTGAGTTCAGGATTTTCCTATGCTGCCATCTTGAACCTTCTCCTGATAGCACTTTAAATAAGTACTTAGGTTATCTTGTAGGTATTCTTATATTACTTAACAAATAGTACTTTATTAACAAATGAAGAAATGAGTGAATGGATATTGTAAATTTGATTGCAACATAAGGATTCCTAGTGCTTCCTGATATCTTGGGAAAAGAAAACTGCTCAATTCTTATATTCAGGAAGTCTCTTTTCAGGTCAAAGTCTCAAAACGTCTTATCAGGTATGTTTTTAATTCATGTAGAGTGGGACAAAAGCCTTGATGATCAACTGAAAATTGGAAATATAACAACTTTGCTGCCAATCAAAGATGGTGTGGAAGATGGAGAAACTCATAGGGGAAAAAGGTTTATGGTGAAGGAAGTTGCTGTCTCTGCTTTTACTGTTGCAGCTATTACTTTTCTGGATATTATAAAGGAAGTAATTGAAGAAGGAGGCTATTCATAAGAGGAGAGGACGATCCTGGATTTAAGGCTACAAAGGATAAAATTTCCATTACTTTAGGACACTGTGCTGATTATTACTCCTACAGAAGACTTTTACTTTTATTTTGATAAATACAGTTTTATTAAGGGATTGGTCTTCAAAAGTTTGCTGCATACCCATTACTTAGTCAACTCCAAAAATTGAATAATGATGTTTTTAGATAATATATCATCACTGATTTTCAAAAGGAGCTCAATGTCTTTTATCTCAAGGACAATTTTAGTTTCAAGATTCTTCTTATCCCCACCATTGTTTCTCACCACCCACCATCTGTTGTGAATATTAGTAAGGATAATCCCTTCTCAGCCTTTTGGCTAAGATCAAGTGTAGTCTATTAGTAAGGATATGCACTTGCTTTTTGCCTTCCTTTAGTATTCCAATTTCTAAAGAAAGTAGAGATCCTGGGAGATATTGCCATTTTTCAGGTTTATTACCTGGCAAGTGTTTTTGACAGACCAATTACAATTTTGCAAAACAACATTCTTATATTAATATAAAATTAGAAGTCCACCATAGAAAATGCCTTCAGTAGGGCTGATAAACATAAGAAATAGGTAAGGAATATGGACATGGAGAGAGTGTAGCATGTCTTTTGCCTTTTCATTATTTACACCTTCTATGGATTTGATGTGGCGAAAGATTCATCTTGCCATATTCAAGAACCTTACAAGTCAGCTTTGACATAGAAGATGAAGTAAGTTCTTCAGTTTCATAAGGAGGATATTTCTGTTGATGATCTTTCTACACTGAAACAGCATAATGGATGAAAGAAAGTGGAACATAGCCCAGAATGAAGAAATGTAAATATACAAATTAATCACATCTGAAATAAAAGGCAGGTATATTTTATTGTTCATTTTGGTCAATTTCTGTGAGTGGCTGGATGAGGGAAAACACTGTAAATCTGCTCCTGCATTGCTATCTTTCCAGGAGGACTTACTCACAGTTGAGAATCCAGACTGAAATAGAGTTCGTTATTCTTTTTACAGCATCACTGCAGGTGTTCCTTGCCTTTTAAACCTAATACCCTACTACTAACATTTAAGTTTATAGTACAAATAAACATAAGATTGATTATTTGCATTACAAAATAATATATGATTTTTAACAAGATTCTTCTATATAATAAGTCCTCCTCCAAAGTTCACAAAAAATGGGAATCAGTTTATCAAATGTTAATTATTCAACCTTTCAGGATCATAACTATTATGCTTTCTGTGAGATAAACTTGCTTTTGGAAATAAATACTTTCAATGCTTGGCACTTTTCCTAAAGAAAAATAGCAATTACTGAGAACAAGTTACTTAACTATATAGTTCAGCAAGCTGTCATGTTTGTAGGTAATAAAGGCTTAAATACAATCCACAGCTTTCCTAGGGGCAAGCAGAGTTTCCTCTTTGCTGAAGTAATATGATCAGATATTCTAGGTTTTGTATGCTTTTAGACATTGCCAGAGTTTGTACTAGCTGTAAGCAGCTAAGAGTAGAGGTGACAGGTAGGCCAGAATATAATGAATTGTAGTAATCCTAGCAAGAAATAACGGAAGCACATCTGAGGGTTTTTCTGTCCCTGGGAGACGCAGTAAGATATACTCTAGAAAGGCTCCTAGGATGATAATAAGATGACTGTGCAACCTGATTAATATGGACCTCAAAAACAAAGCACAGACTAAAATCAGTTCAGTGTTGTGAGCCCTAAGACATTGAGGAGGATATACTAGATGTCAGAGGGAGGAACTAAAAAGAAATATAAAGATTGATGTTGAGGAGACCCTATGAGTAATAATTTAGTCTTGTCTACATGTAACTTTAAAAAGTTGGATGATATCCAAGCCTGAATTTCAGAGAGACCATTATGTGGCATGCAGAAAGCCATCATAAGGCCCATGGGGATGGGAAACAGACCGGAGTGTGTCATCTGTGCTTATCTGACACAGAAATATATTGGTTCTAAAACCAACATTCACAATAAATAAGCAGATACAAACTTATATTTCATATATATATATATATATGCAAAGCAACATATTAAAATTACTATTCTTTTTGTTTCATGTAAATATAAATATATACTGTCACTTAAAGGACACAGTCCTACCCTCAAAAAGCTTATATTTCAAACAGTTACAATGTAAATGGTTTCCAATTATAGTTTACTTTTTTTTTTTTTTCCCGCGGCATGTGGGATCTTCCCAGACCGGGGCACAAACCAGTGTCCCCTGCATCGGCAGGCGGACTCTTAACCACTGCGCCACCAGGGAAGCCCTAGAGTTTACTATTAAATTGCCCTATTTTTTTTTACTTTTGTTTTTCAGAATATCCTATGTGCTTTTAAGCTATTTTTCCCTTGGTAATTTTTCAGATTCAAAAAGAGTTAAGAAAAGTGATGTTTATAGAATAATAGAGGCTGTGATATTGAGGATTATAGACACCTATAATCAATGGACTATTAAGTGCCAACATTTAAAATAAATATTTATTTTAACAGATTAAACATTCTTATATAAAAACTGCGGTGCATTAAAAAATGTTAAACAATCCAGTTTTGTTTTTCCATAACAGGCGGGAACTAAATCTAGAAAGATTCTTGGAATAGAATACTGAACTTGTAATGATAAGTTTGTTTTTGCACAGGGAGTTGTGTGTTAGAGGATAAGAGCTGTGTCCACAGGACAGAAACATGCAAGGAAAGCCAGATTTGATTAGTCTTCCGGATGCTGGCTGCTAACTATTTCATTTTCTCTGGGTGGACATAATTTTAAAATAGTGGTCTGAAATAGCTATAGAATGCCAAATAATAATTTTAAAAATTAAAAAAATTTTTTCCTATAAGCTTTATTTCAACTATCAAATTTTATCCAGTTTCCCTCACGTGCTCTAAAACTGTTCTCAGATAGCAGTGAACTTTGCGTATTCTTAACTAGGCCACATTTAATATAGAAGCATATTTTTAGATTCATTCTTCTCAACTTTTACTTATGAATCTCCTAATGTGAGTTATTCTTGAGTTCTACCCCAAAGAGCAAAAATAATGCTATTTCTTAATCTTACCCCAATAGTAATGTGTATATATATAAATATTTATATATATAAATAAAATTTACATATATAAATTTTCATAAGCCAACACATTTAACTTTTTGACAATGATGGTGATTAGCTAAATTTCTAAATTTTCCTTGTTTTACAGGCCACATTTTATTGACATTTTCAGAAACCTCTTAAGTAGCACAATGTGGTACATTATTTTAATGCCTCTATAAGAATCCTTGTGTAATTTTATATACTTCCTGCAAGTTATACATTTATATTTGTAAGTTCTTGTTCAACCTGATTCATGGTCATGTGGTTCATACATATTAAAAAGCATGAAGTTCCACTGATTTTATTTATATTTTAAATTAGAGATTTCATTCCATTTATATATTTTATGAAAATGCTTACATGGTACTAGTTTAACTTAAGTAAGTGGGCAGTCAGTTGCCTAGTACAGCCACTTGTTTAGGAAAATGATAGTCATTTATGATTTAGATACATTTATATGCAAGATGTAATCACAGAAAGGGTCACCAAACCTGTTCTTTTCACTGTAATTGAATTTCCAGTTCATTTAGGGATGACTGATTTAATGCCTAAATGAATACTCTAACTTTGGTAGCAAACTACTCATCATGACAGCAAGTAGTTTTTTGGTCTGTTTAGAATGTGTCAAAATTTATGTGGCATTCAATGCACAAAGATGAAAAAAATAGAAAAACATATCTAAGGAGAATGGCGCATACATTGTATTATGTGATCTTCAAGTTTTCGAATCATATGTGTTATGAGTCCAAGAATTAAACAAAAACTATAACTACTATGTTTCATGTCTATACCATATCTTTTAACTTCATATTTTCAACTACTGTAACTATGCTGCTATTTTATAACAGTTGTGCCAATTTAAAAAATTAAGAAATATTATATGCTTGCCATTTGAGCTAAAAAAAATGGCCCATTTTTAATACTGAAGTAAATTAATTCTTCTGAGAAAGTTGTGGATTATATTTAAGCTCCTTGTTAATTATGTTAATAAGGTTAATCATGGTTCATATCATTACAGACAAGTGCGAGTTCCTAAGCAAAACTAGAGGAACATCATCTTATATATTTTCCCAGTACTTTATAATATCTTCCAAATGAAGATAATTCAGCAATAAAATTGTTTCAAACAACTGATCCCACAATTTTGTTATGTAATAATAACAACCAAACGATTTCTACCTAACATTTACAAGGTTTTTTTTTTTTTTAAATACATGCATACTTTATCTAACATTTTACTGTTGCAATTAATAAAATATGGTTTTAGGCCAAGATAGGGTACGTGGAAAACCTGAAACAGAGGTGCACACTATAATTGGTTGAGTAGTAAGTGGTTCATTGCTTTCTTATCCTTTATCCATTATTTATCTATTTTGAATGACTTTTTGTTTTAAATGTTCTGTGATTCCTTTTGCAGGAATGATGCCTTTTGAGCTAAAAGTTTGAAATGTAAAGAGAATGACTTCATATATATTATATCACATTATCATGTATTTTATCCCAAACAGTTTTACTTCCCTCTCCATTAACACAATCCTTTCTTTTGTTGTAAGAATTAGCACATGTTTATACTTACAAGATTAAATTTATTTTGTTAAAAACAAGTAAAGTTATATCCAGGATTTTTTTTTTTTTTTTTTTGATGGTACGCGGGCCTCTCACTGTTGTGGCCTCTCCCGTTGCGGAGCACAGGGTCCGGACGCACAGGCTCAGCGGCCATGGCTCACGGGCCTAGCCACTCCGCAGTATGTGGGATCTTCCCGGACCGGGGCGCGAAACCGTGTCCCCTGCATCGGCAGGCGGACTCTCAACCACTGCGCCACCAGGGAAGCCCTATCCAGGATTTTTAATAACATTTTTCAAAATAAAGTCCCAATTAGGCCATTGACCCCCTTTTAATTAAGATAAAAATTTGGAAAAATTTGGTTTCTCTTTTAAATGGTTTTGTTCTCAATGCCTTTTTTTCTGAATCAATTGTCCTGTGATAAAAAAGATTTCTGATATTTTTGCACTCTAAGAAGCATCCACTTAGAATAAGGAAAGAAGGAAATGGAGTTAACATATATTGAATTCCAACTTTTCTTACTTAATCCTTACAACAGTCATCTTATTAAGCATTATTGTCATCATTTTATTTTTCTGGAAAATGAAGTTCAGAGATATTAAATAATCTATCTGAGATCACACATTTAGCCTGTGAAAAAGTTGGAATGCAAGCTCTGGTTGCCCAGATTCCTAACTCTTTGCCGACCTTCAGCTTTGGGAAGGTTTGGGAAGCTTTGGGAGGAATCTGCAGGAGCAGATTCTTGGTCCCAGGTGTCAGAAACATAAAGATGCTATTATTGTGATTCATAATCCAGTAAAAGTTAGCAAGCCTGACAATATTAGAAATATTGTCCGTGATCAATATCCATAGAATGAATGGAACAGAGAAAGATAATCTTGATGTTGTTCTATAATATATTAATTATTTTAGAAATTTAATAATGTATATGAACATTTGCATAAATTGAAATTTTAAAAATATTTGAAAAGACTGTCACGTTTTGTTACTTGTGTGTTATTTGAAACTTTCATTTGCATTTGAACTTTCTTGTACTTTACTTGATAAAGAAGTATTCAGCGTACCAGGAACGAGTAACATTTGTGTTGGTAAGGGGGATACCATTAAACTTCTTTGCTATAATGAATGTTAAGAAATATCTAGAAGTGACAATAGAGTTAGAACATGTGAAATGCCTAAAGAATGAAGGTTGCGAGATTATTCAGAAATGATATTCAAGCAGAAAGCAGTTGCATAGAGCTAATGTCGTAGGTCATATGTGCTTTGGCTCAGTCTCGTAGAAAAATAATGACCTCTAAAAATAAGTCGCTGAATTCCTATTAAAATTAAAGGCATGACTCTATTTTCCCTGATATTTTACACCATCCAAGCTCAAGAGTGAGCTGACTTTCTGTCTAGATCAGATATCAATGATATAAGACCATGGACCAAATCTGGTCAGACACCTTTTTTGCATATAAAGTTTTACTGGAACACAGAGACACTCATTTGTTTATGTATTATCTATGGCTGTTTTCATATGGCCCCAAAAGCCATATGATTGTTACTATTTGGTCCCTTACAGAAAAATTTTGTCTACCACCCTGATCTAATTGAAGGACTAGAAATAGTACTCATTTGCTATGTACATAATATTCAAACATACTCTCTTTTCTTCTCATCAGTTATGTTTACTCTTAGTGTCATTCAAGAAAATGAGGTTTAAGAATCAGTGTTATCAGACTTCAGAAATCTCTTCGCAGACATCCATCCACTTTCCCCTTTTTTCTTAAAAGTCCCTCTCTTTCCCGTCTCCCTTTCTTTTCTCTCTCTCTGTCTCTCTTTTTGTATAATTTCCTCTAAGTCCCCTGTATTGCATTTAAGTGTTGCTTTATTTATTGTTAGCCTAATGCATTGAATGATTTCACAGAATGGTGTGCGCCTTGGCATATTATCTTGTTGAACTATTCAATTAAATATGATAATGTTGAGCACACTGACACTGTTAAACACTCAGGTGAATGAGCAATTCACTGTGAAGTATTTGAAGTCATCTGCATGTCTACAAGCAATATATTTTTATATGAGTACTTCAGGCTTCTAGTGAATGGTACATGCTAGGGAAAAAAAGCTACCAAGAAATTAGAATATATAGAAGACTTAAAAAACATCAGAGAAATTATAATTTTTAATTGTTTCCTGACATATGCAAAAAGAAATGTGTAAATTGGATATTAAAAGGTTTCTCCAACAGTCATAAAGTGGTTCAAGTTTACAAAGCACTGTACTTAACTCAGTTCTATGGAGTGTATCACCATAGTCCTCAGCCTTTCTCAAAAATGTATCATTTAGAGGTATTTTTCCTCAAAGTCTAATTAGTATTGTTCTATATTGTTCCATTTTGTATCATTTATATTGCAACCTTTTTTTCTGGAAGTTGGATAGTTAATGTATCCTGAGCTACTTAGAGCACGTTTAGCTATGAAAGCAACCTTTTAGAACATCTGGGCACAAAAATAAAGAAGGTTCCTGATCAATGACATGTAGGTGGCAACTGAAGAAAAACAATCCCTTAATATTGTGCTGAAAATTCAAATTAAATGTCTACTTTCACTGGGAGGTCTTTGTTTCTGAAAATTAATTCTACTGAGAAGCCCTTTTGTTCTGTTGGAGAAGTCGCATTTCTGGCAGGAAAGTGCTAGAATGCAATTATTTTTCACTATGATTTAGAGAGAAATGAAAGAAGATGAGACTGTTTAGGAAATCTTCAAAATAGTTTAAACCTATTTTACTTAAAAATGTTCAAATAATCTGATTGTAACTTGCGTAATGAAATATATAGTGTCTTTGACTATACAGATTTTTATATATATTTATACACCTGTTAAATATTCATATACATGTTAAAGTTCTGGACAAATTCTTCCCTGACTGGGAATTGGAATTGATATATAATTCAGAAAAATGGAAAACATTTATTAGACCTCCGCGAGATAAAAATGTAGTTAGTTCTTAAGTAATTACAAAATATAAAACTCATAAAACCTTATGTTTCTATTATCAGCTTTTCAGTTCTTGTTTTTCACAGCAAAAACTTAAGAAAAAAAAAGGAAGTAAAATGCCTGTCACAGGGCTTTGCAAATAATAATATTTGGTATGTGTGTATATATATATATACATATTTGATGTATGTATATATATTTCTTCCTTCTTTCATTCATTAATATTATCAATATTTTGATATAGTTATGTAGAAATGGGCAAGGTAGGTGAAATACAAAGTTTGTTGATTCTGTGATTCATAAAGACATTCCGCATATCACTGCTCAATATCATTCTTATTTTTAAAATACTGCTTTATGTTGTAGTGTATAGTCATATTAAATCCACATCATTACCTGCTCTTCTTATAAGCCAATTCCCTTTTGCCTATAGAGCCATACTATTTGCTTTTATTTGCTTGCTTACTTTTGAACCAGTATCTGCTTCCTTCAAACTATTGATTTGACCTTCATCTATAAAACGGGACCAAGAACAATCCACAATGCCTATCATTTTAGAAATGATAAAGTAATATCACAAGCATGTAAACAAAAAAGCAAACAGCTCAGGTCCATTGGAAAAATAATTTATCCATGGGATGCAAGATGCATTTGAGAAGCTCTTTGGTAATCAAAACAAAAATGATGAAGAATTAAAGATGAAAGTTGTATTTGAGTGAGTGGGAAGTAAAAGGAACAGTTACAGGAAATATTATAAAACAAATGGAACAGAACTAGTAATCAAAGGCATACTTGAAGAAAACTTTTCACAGCTATAAAGAGAGAATTAATTAATCACGGCATGAGGATTCAATGTATAACATACAAAATAGGTAAAAAGAGATGCATGTTCTAGATACACCTTGAGAAATGTAATTATCACATATTATTTCTTTAACTGAATAATTAGCATTTGGGTAGAAAAATAAAACAGATAATGCTCAAAAAATTAGACTGGTCTCATATTTCCTGTCTACAACATGACATGATAGGTGAGCAGAATCTACTGAATTTGAACGGTTAAAAATTACGATGTGCAATTTTTATTCACAACTGAGCTGTCATTAAATAATGAAAACAATGGAAATATAGACTTTTATATAATGTCAGAAAATATTTTAAAATTTTAAATTTAAAAAATTTACAGAGGAAACAAAAAATTCTCTTCAAAAATAATCTTAATGATATATTGCAGCTAACTGAATGATGAAACAAAATTCAAAATTTAAAAAATTGGGGGAATATGAAGACAATGTCTGATGATGAGCATTGAAATCAAGTAAACATGTAGTTAAAGCTAAACTAAAAAGCAATGTTACCTGGTGGTTTGGAGCACGTGTTCTGGGGAGACAAAATGAGATTCACTTCATGGGTGGATCACTTAGAAATTTGTGGCCTTGGGCACTTACTTTCTCTAAGCCTCAGATTATTTTTTCTTAAATTGAGATAATAATGGAAACAATCTCAGAAGGTAACTTAGTGATCAAATAATACATTTTAAGTGTTCTACATAGTTCCTAGCTTAGTATTACTAATTAACATTGTTTTAATTGTGGTGATCAAATGTAATGGAGATTTATTCTTGAATGAAACCATATATAATATGAAGATAATAATGCAATCTCAAAAGTCTGGATCTAAAATCCCTGACTGCATTATAAGAGATTAAGTAGGAGCGAGGTGGGGATGGACCAACAGGCAGGGAAGAGCGTTTTAAAATCATGATAATGTACTAAGCTTATATTTATTTTTGAGGTTTAAAATTAGATTTAGGTTTGAAATATGTTGGAAAAAATAAAGTAACTTAAATCAAACTAAAAAGTAGATATGATCATTCAAATCACATGAGAAGATATACATAAAGACCATACAAGTAGCAAAGCAGAATTTAAGAAATAAGAGAAGCACCAACAATAAGAATCATAAACTAAATACAACAAAAAGAATAAAAATAAATATTATTAAAATATTTGGGTTTAGAAATTTTTTGCATAGATACATAGTGCAAGTTAATTTTTTAAAAGTTGTAAATGTTATATAATCATGACTGTCACACAAATCTAGAGGAATATATGTCAAAGATGTACTTGCCTATTTACATCTGTAATGAAGGAACCAGTGAGATATAAAGCTGGTTCAAAGACCATTTAAGGAACTGAGTATATACTATGGTCATTGAAGAAAAGGTGTTGGAATAAAAATGTTAGATTATATATAAAACTGTTTAAAGTCCTACATGGTAATAAAATGATAACTTTTATGACAAAAATATGAATCTTTTAGGACAAAAATCAATTACTTCTCCACCCTAAAATATTAAGAAATTAACATGTAATTTCAGAACCTAAATCCTGATTAATAGTAAATAATGTATCAAAGGGAGTTACATTTCCCTTGTGAATTAAATACTCCATGGGTGGGCCTGTTATTCAGTGCATTAGTATGACATTGAAAGAACATACATTCCTTCCTTTGCTTTATTCCCAAGTTTTGGATAATGTTTCTTAACAGTCAATGCTACTATTATTCTGCAAAGTACTATTTATTGAGTGTTTATTTCCATGTGTCTTCACTACATAGAATAGTTTATTTTACAAAAATGCATGAAAGGGCTTCCCTAGTGGCACAGTGGTTAAGAATCCCCCTGCCAATGCAGGGGACGTGGGTTCAAGCCCTGGTCTGGGAAGATCTCACATGCCAAAGAGCAGCTAAGCCCGTGTGCCACAACTACTGAGCCCACGCTCCACCACTGCTGAAGCTTGCGCGCCTAGAGCCCGTGCTCTGCAACAAGAGAAGCCACCGGAACTAGAGAAAGCCCACACACAGCAATGAAGACCCAGCACGGCCAAAAAAAAAAAAACAACTGCATGAAAAATCTAAGGCATCCATTTTTAAAAACTCAAATTATAACCTTACATTTTGATTATTTATCAAAATAAATTTCATGAATTATAAATCAAACAACATTTAAAAGGTATTGATAAATATTTTCAAAAGCTTGAGAAGAACTCATAAAGGAAGGAAATAATGATTTGATTACCTAAAAATTTTAAAGTTTACAACATGAAAAATGCCACAACTATATTTAAAGAGAGAATACTATGAACAAATGTAATAGGATGTTGGTACTTTTTTATAAAGTGTCATAAAATTTATTTAATATTCCAATAAAATATTGTTAAAACTGTGAACAGATAATCTAAAAAACAAAAGTATGGATAGCCAATAAAAATGTTCAATATCAATTAAATAAAATGTTAAAGTTTTAAAATATAACTCAAAGTTCTTGTGGGATTATAAATTAGTGCAAATTTATTGGGGAAGGATCTTGGCAAATAAGTCTTTGAAAGCGCTCCTATTATTTGACCCAGTATGCCCACTTTCCTAATATTATTTATAAAAGAAAATTTTAAATTAATCATATTTTCCAACAATAGGGATTATTTAAATACATCATAATACATTAATTTAATAGAATATTATGCAGCCAGTTGAATTGTGCTTTTGATGAATATTTAATATTATAATATGTTTTAAGTATAAAAGCATCAGAAGAGTTACATAAAATATTCCAAATTTGAAATGTACAATTATGCATAAAACATCTTTGACTTGTTCCCTATCTTCAGGGAAAGCATTTGGTCTTTCAATGTTAAGTATGATGGTTAGCCGGATGGTTTTTACAGATGCTATTTATCAGACTGAGAAAGTTTTGTTTCTACTTCTAATTTGAGGGTTGTTTTTGTCATTAATGGGTTTTGGATTTTGTCAAATTTTGTATATGTCTAGTGAGATGATCATATTTCTCTATTAATAAGGTCTGTTATATTAATTAATTTGGGGATGTTAAATCAACCTGGCATTCTTGGGACTTGTTCATGGTGCATAATCCATTTATATACTGGATTTGGTTTGGTAGTATTTTGTTGAGGGGGTTTGCATCTATATTAAAAAGTAGTTATCAATTAGTAGTTTTCTTCTTGTGAGTCTTTGACTTCCAGGTCATGGTAACAGTGGCCTCACAGAGGAGTTGAGAAGTAGTCCTTCCTCTTCTGTTTTTTTGGAGAAGTTTATGAAGATTTGGTATTAGCTCTTTGAATGTTTGGTAGAATTCGCCAGTAAAGCCATCTATGTCTGTGATTTTCTTTGTGTGGAGTTTTAATTTTTGTTGAGGTGTAGTTTGCATGGAACACTATATTAGGTTCAAGTGTACAACATAGTGATTAGATATTTGTATATGTTGCAAAATGATGACCACAATAAGTCTGTCACCATACATAGTTACAGATTTTTTTTTCCTTGTGATAAGAATTTTTAAGATTTACTCTCTTAGCATATTTCAAATGTGCACTACAGCGTTAACTATAGTCACTATGCTGTACATTACATCCCCATGTCTTATTTTATAACTGGAAGATTGTGCCTTTTGACTCCCTTCACCCATCACACCCACTCCCCTCCTATGGCAACCACCAATCTATTCTTTGTTTCTATGAGCTTGGGTTTTTGTTGTTATTTATTTATTTTTAAAATTTTACATATAACTGAGGGTGTATGGTATTTGTCTTTGTCTGACTTCTTTCACTTAGCATAATCCCCTCAAGGCCCATCCATGTTGTCACAAATGGCAGGATTTCATTCCTTTTTATGGCTGAAAAATGTTCCATTTTATATATACACCCCATCTTCTTTATCCATCAATAGACACTTAGGTTGTTTCCATTTCTTGGCTATTGTAAATAAGGCTTTTACGAACATGAAGGTGCATATATCTTTTCAAGTAGGTGTTTTTGCCTTCTTCAGATAAATACCCAGGAGTGGAAATTACTGGATCATATGGTAGTTATATTTTTAATTTTTTGAGAAAGCTCCACTCCATGCTGTTTTCCATAGTGTCTGTAGCAATTTACATTCCCATCAATAGTGCCCAAGCGTTGCCTTTTCTCCATATTCTCACCAACACTTGTTATTTCTTGTCTTTTTAATAATGGCCACTCTAACAGGTATAAGGTGTGATATTTCATTGTGGTTCTGAGTTGCATTTCCCTGATGATTAGTGATGTTGAGCATGTTTTCACATACCTGTTGGCCATCTGTATGTCTTCTTTAGAAAAATGTCTATTCAGATCCTCTGCCCATTTTTTCAATCAGATCGTTTGGTTTTTTTGCTATTACATTATATGAGTTCCCTATATATTTTGTATATTAACCCTTTATCAGATATATGATTTGCAAATATTTTCTCCCACTTAGTAAGTCACTTTTTCATTTTGTGGATGGTATCCTTTTCTGTGCAGAAGCTTTTTAGTTTGATGTAGTCCCACTTGTTTAATTTTGCTTTTATTGCCTTTGCTGTGGTGTCAAATCCAAAAAATAATTACTAAGATTAATGTCAAGGACCTTACTGCCTATGTTTTCTTCTAAGATTTTTATGGTTTCAGGTCTTACAGTAAAGTTTTTAATCCATCTTGAGTTAATTTTTATGGTTGGTGAAAGATAGAGGTCTAGTTTCATTCTTTTGCATGTGGCTGTTCAGTTTTCCCAACCTCATTTATCAAAAAGACTGTCCTTTTCCCATTGTGTATTCTTGACTCCTTTGTCTTAAATTAATTCACCATGTATACATAGGTTTATTTCTGGGGTCTGTATTCTGTTCCACTGATCTATGTGTCTGTTTTTATGCTAGTACCATACTCTTTTTTTTTTTTTTTTTTTTTTTTTTTTTTACCATACTCTTTTGAGTACCATAATTTTAGTAAAGTTTGAAATCAGGGAGCGTGATACCTCCAGCTTTGCTTTTCTTTCTCAAGATTGTTTTGTCTATTCACGGTCTTTTGTGGTTCCATACAACTTTTTGAATTATTTGTCCTGTTTCTGTGAAAAATGTCATTGGAATTTTGATAGGAATTACATTGAATCTGTAGATTGCTTTGAGTAGTATGGACATTTTAACAATATTAAATCTTCCAATCCATGAGCATGGAGTATCTTTACATTTTATTTGTGTCATCTTCAATTTCTTTCAATCAGTGTCTTAGTTTTTAGTGTACAGGTCTTTCGCCTCCTTGGTTAAATCTATTCCTAGGTATTCTATTCTTTTTGTTGCAATTGTAAATGGGATTGTTTTCTTAATTTCTCTTTCTGACAGTTTGTTATTAGTATTTCTATGTATTGATATTGCATCCTGTGACTTTACTGAATTCATTTATTAGTTCCAGTTTTTGGTGGAGTCTTAAGAGTTTTCTACTTATGGTGCCATGTCACCTGCAAGTAAATAGTGACAGTTTTACTTCTTTCTTTCCAATTTGAATGTTTTTAATTTCTTTTTCTTTACTAATTGCTGAGCTTAGGACTTCCAATACTATGTTGAGTAAAAGGGGTGAGAATGGGCATCATTATCTTGTTTGTGATCTTAGAGAAAAAGCTTTCAGTTTTTTACCATTGAGTATTGTTAGCTGTAGTTTTTTTATATATGGCCTTTATTATGTTGAGGTATGTTTGCTCTACATCCACCTTGTTCATCCTAAATGAATGCTGAATTTTGTCAAATACTTTTTCTGCTCCCATTGAGATGATCACATGATTTTTATCCTTTATTTTGTTAATGTGGTGTATCATGTTGATTGAGATTTGGGGGTGTTGAACTATTCTTGAGTCCCTGCAATAAATCCCACTTGATCATGGTGCATGATTCGTTTAACATATTGTTGAATTCAGTTTGTTAATATTTTGTTCAGAATTTTTGCACTTCTATTTATCAAAGATATTGGTAATTTTCTTTTCTTGTGGTGTCCTTGGATGGGTTCATATCAAGGTAATGCTGGCTTTGTGAAATGAGTTTGAAAGTGTTGAATCCTGTTCTGTCTTACGGAAAAATTCTAGAAAGATTGGTACTAATTCTTCTTTGAATGTTTGGTAGAATTCACTAGTGAAGCTGTTTGGTCTTGGACTTTTGTTTGTAGAGAGTTTTTATTATTGATTTAATCTTATAACTAGTAGTCAATCTGTTCAGATTTTCCATTATTTTCATGATTTAATCTGTAAGGTTGTTTGTTTCTAGGAATTTATCCGTTTCTTCAAGGTTTTCCAATTTGTTGGTATATAATTATTCATAGTGTTCTCTTATGATCCTTTGTATTTCTGTGGGATCAGTTATAACATCTTTTTCATTTCTTTTTTTTGCGGTACGCAGGCCTCTCACTGTTGTGGCCTCTCCCGTTGCGGAGCACAGGCTCCGGACGCGCTGGCTCAGCGGCCATGGCTCACGGGCCCAGCCGCTCCGCAGCATGTGGGATCTTCCCGGACTGGGGCACGAACTCGTGTTCCCTGCATCGGCAGGTGGACTCTCAACCACTGCGCCACCAGGGAAGCCCTCTTTTTCATTTCTGACTTTATTTATTTGAGATCTCTCTTTTTTTCTTGGTGAGTCTAGTTAAAATTTGTCAATTTTATTTATCTTTTCAAAGAAGCAGCATTTGGTTTCATTCATTTTTTTTTCTATTATCTTTTTGCACTCTCATTTACTTCTGCTTGATCTTTGTTATTTCCTTCCTTCTATTAACTTTGGGCTTTGTCTGTTCTTCTTTTTCTAGTTCCTTGGTGTGTAAAGTTGTTTGAGATTTTTCTTGTTTCTTGAGGTAGGCATGTATTACTATGAATTTCCATCTTAGAACTGCTTTTTGCTCCATCATAAGTTTTGATATGTTGTATTTTCATTTGTCTCAAGGTATGTTTTGATTTTGCTTTTTATTTCTCTGTTGACCCATTTGTTGTTCAGTAGCATGTTGTTTAGTCTTCATGTATTTGTGAATTTTTTAGTCTTCTTTTTGTAATTGATTTGTACTTTCATACCATTGTGGCTGGAAAGATGCTTGATATGATTTCAATCTTCTTAAAATTGAAACATATGATCTATCCTGGAGAATGTTCCATGTGCACTTGAGAAGTTGTGTGTTCTATTTGTTTTGGATGGAATGTTCTGTATATATCTAAGTCCATCTTGTCTAATGTGTTGTTTAAAGTTGATGTTTACTTACTGATTTTCTGTCTGCATAATCTGTCCTTGGTATAAGTGGGGTATTAAAGTTCCCTGCTATTATTGTATTGTTGTCTATTTCTCCCTCGAGGTCTGCTAATATTTGCTTTATATATTTAGGTGCTCCTGTATTTGCATAAATATTTACAAAGGTTATATCTTCTTTTTGGATTGGCTCTTTTATCAATATGTAATGCCCTTCTTTGTCTCTTATTACACCTTTTCTGTTAAAGTTTATTATGTCTGATATAAATATAGCTACCCTAGCTTTCTTTACACTTGCATTTGCATGAAATATCTTTTTTCATTCCTTCACTTTCAGTGTGTGTATATCCTTGCACCTGAAGTGAGTCTCTTGTAGGCAGCATATAGATGGGTCTTGATTTTTTATCAATTCAGTCACTCTATATCTTTTAATTGAAGAATTTAATCCATTTACATATAAAGTAATTATTGATAGGTGTGTACTTACTGCCATTTTGTTAACTATTTTCTGACTGTTTTTTAGTTTCTTTGTTCCTTTCTTCTCTTGCTGTCTTCATTTGTTGGTTGACAACTTTCTTTAAGGGTATGGTTACATTCCTTTCTCATTGTCTTTTGGTATGTACTATAGATTTTTGTTTGGTAGTTACAGGGGGGCTTACATAATAGCTTATATATATAAAACAGTATTTTAAGTCTATAACAACTTAAGTTTGAACACATTCTAAAGTTCTACATTTTTACTCTTCCATCCCAATGCTTTGTTTTTGACTTCACATTTTAGGTTTTTTTATTTTATGTATCCCTTAACTAATTATTGTATTTTCAGTTATTTTTACTAATTCTTCTTTTAAAATTCCTACTAACTTTATAAGTTTATATATATATTACTATATATATAGTATATATACTTTTTAAGTTTATATATTAATATATATAACTATATATAAAACTTTATAACTTTACTATATATTTATCTTTACCAGTGAGGTTTATATTTCTATATGTTTTCTTGTTACTCACTTGTACACTTTCTTTTTGGCTTTAAGAAGTCCTTTTCACATTTCTTGTAAGGCTGGTTTAGTAATGATGAACTTATTTAGCTTTTGCTTGTCTGAAAACTCTCTTTCTCCTTCAATCTGAATAATAACTTTGTTGGGTAGAGTATTCTTGGTTGGAAATTTTTTCCCTTTCAGTGCTCCCTTATTGCTTGCAAAGTTTCTGTTGAAAAATCTGTTCATACTCTTATGGGGGTTCCCTTGTATGTAACAAGTAGTTTTTCCCTTGATGCTTTTAAGGTTCACTCCTTGTCTTTGAGTTTTGACATTTTAATTATAATGTGTCTTGGTGTGGGTCTCTTTATGTTCCTCTTATTTGGAACTCTTTAGGCTTCCTGGATCGAAATGTCTATTTCTTTCCCCAGGTTAGAAAAGTTCTCGGCCATTATTTTTTCAATAAATTTTCTGTCCTTTTCTCTCTCTTTTCTCTTTCTGGGACTCCTAGATGTTAGTCTGCTTGACGTTGCCACGTTAGTCTTTTAAGCTATTGTCACTTGTTTTCATTCTGTTTTCTTTTTGCTGCTCTATTGGGTGAAGTCCCCTGCCTTGTCTTTGAGTTTACTGATCCTTTTTTTCTGCTTCCTTTAGTCTGTTGTTAAACTCCTCTATTGTATTTTTCAGTTCAGATATTGTACTCTTAAGTTCTGTGACTTCTGTTTGGAACTTCCTTATATTTTCCTTGAAGTTCTTACTTTGTTCATCTATTCTTCTCTTGAGTTTGGTTAACATCTTTATGATCATTACTTTTAACTGTTTATGAGGTAAATTACTTATCTCTGTTTCATTAATTTTTTTTATGTTTTATTTTGTTCCTTTGTTTGAAATGTATTTCTCTGTCTCTTCATTTTTCTTGACTCTGTGTTGGTTTCTACACGTTAGATGAAACAGCCACTTCTCCCAGTCTTGAAGAGTTGGCCTTGTGCAGGAGATGAATCTTACTGTTTAATCTTGCTCTAGCTTTTGGTTGTCTCCAAACTTTTGTGATTGTCTAAGAAGGCTATTTTATTTTTAATAGGTCTCTGTAGTTGAGGGTGTGCCAAGACCAGACAGTGTCCTAACTAGATTCAGGCTGATTGGAGGTCAGACCCTCAGACGACAGCTTTTAAAGAATGCAAATATACAGAGTTCTGCAGGACCACATGCATAAGCCCCACTGGCCCGCAGAGACAGGTAATCCGGAGGTGTTCCCTGGGCAGCAGTCACAAAAATCAGGGTTCCAGTTGCATACACAAGCTTTTTTCTGGGAGATGCAAGTGAGCTATAGTGAGGCAGAGGAAAAGTGCAAAGATGCTATCCACCTACCTACATTCCCTGAGAGCATCTCTATAGATTTTAGTTGTGTGCCAAACCTGAAACCTGCCCCAAGGCTGAAGCTCCAGAAGTAGCAACTAGGCTTCTCTCATGGAAAGGCTGGGGATGTGTTTCGGTCTGCTGTCTGTGCAATGCCCTGGGGATGGTAGCCTGCCAAAAACTGTCTCTTTGATTGTTACAGTGCCAGGGGACTCAGAAATGCAAGTGCCCCTGGCTATCAGAGCCAGGCAATCAAGGAGTATCCCTTGGATGGCATCTGCAAATACCAGGGACTCAGATATACCAAACACATATAATAGCTCCCCGCTGAGAGATGCTGGCTCTCTGGACTGTGGCAGAGGGACAGTGTATAGATAGTGCCCACCATCTGACATCTCAGGAAATGTTTACAGTTGGCCATTAGATGTGTGCTTAATTAGAAACCTGCCCATCAGGCTGTAGCTATGATGATAAGCTAATAAGCCTCTTTCCAGAAAGATTGAGCTCCTGGGACTGTTGCCTTTTGTTGTGCCCTGGGGGTGGTAGCTATTTAAGAACTCTTTCACTGTTGATTATAGTCCCATGGGATGCATGAGTGTAAACTCCACTGGCCACCAGAGCCAGGTCATATAGAAGTGTCCCCTTTCAGCAGCCACAAAAATCAGGGTACTAGAGAGGATATAAACTCCTTTCTGTAAGATACTAGCAAGCTGGAGTGAGGCAGAGGGAGAGTGAAAATATTGAATTCAGCAGCCTCTGTTATCATAGAGCCCCTCATTAGGTCCTTATAATGTGCCAAACCAGAAGCCTGCCCCTTAGGCCAAAGCTCTGGACAAGCACATAGGCCTCTTAAAAAAATGGTACTGATGAACCTAGTGGCAGGGCAGGAATAAAGACATAGACATTCAGAACGGACTTGAGGACATGGAGGTGGGGAGGGGGAAGCTGGGGGGACGTGAAAGTAGCATCAACATATATACGCTAACAAATGTAAAATAGTTAGCTAGTGGAAAGCAGCAGCATAGCACAGGAGATGAGCTCGGTGCTTTGCGATGACCTAGAGGGGTGGGATAGGGAGGGTGGGAGGGAGGCTCAAGAGGGAGAGGATATGGGGATATATGTATGCATATGGCTGATTCACTTTTTTGTACAACAGAAACTAACACAGTATTGTGAAGCAATTATACTCCAAAAAAGGTTTTAAAAAAAACACTTCAAAAAAAAAAAAAGACCGAGGTGTGTTTCAGTCTGCTATCTGTGCAATTCCCTGGGAGTAGTAGTCAGCCAATAACTATCTCTACAATTGTTACAGTACCATGGGACCCACAAACACAAGTCCCTCTAGTCTCCAGAGCCAGGCAATGAAGGGGCATCCCCTGAGTGGCAGTCACAAAAAAATGGATCACCAGACATGTGTAGAGGCTTCCTGCTGGGAGATATTGGTGTTCTGGAACATGGCAGAGAGAGAGTACAAAGATGCTGCCCACTGGCTGGACTGAGGCACAGGGGGAATGCAATGATGGCACTTGATAAAGAAAAGGAAAATGAAAGAGGAAAAGCGAAAGAAAATTGAATAAAAGAGAAAAAGAAAAAAAAGAAAAAGGAAATAAAAAGTGGGAAAAAAATAATGGTACCTGCTGGCTTTAGTAAAGTAGAGAAAGAGTACAGAAGATGGCGCCTACCAGGTGGAGCACAGATGTGGCCCTCATGGGAAAGGAAAACAAAAAAGAAAACAAAAGGAAAAAAATGGTTTCTGTTGGCTTTAGTAAGGCCTTAAGGCATCAAAAGAGTGGGAAGATGTCACCAACAAGCTTCTGTCCCTGGAGAGTATCCCAGCAGGCACCTGCCCCTTAGACAATTGCTTTAAAATTAGGAAATGAGTCTTTTTTCACATAAAGTCTGGGTACCTTTCAAAGGGCTGCTTCTGCACTGGATCCTAGAGTGGGTTTGTATGTGGGCCTTTTAAGGGACGTTTATCAGTTTACCACATGAGCTATGAGACCCATTGGTTGTCAAAGCAAGATGTTTTGGGCTCTCATCTCTCAGTTCCTGTTCTCAAAAGTTAGGGTGCCTGATTTGGAGTATTAACACTTTGCTCCTCAGGGAGACGTTCTGGGTTTTGAGCTTCCTCCCAATTGTAGGTCACTGCACTGGGGTTTATGATGAGATTATGTCTTAAAATGTCCTTAGTGTTAATTTCTGAACTGAGATCTGAATGCAAGCCATAGACACTGGTTTGTCTGTAGCTTAGGATGAACAAAGGCCCCCTAACCACAGGATTCCTATTGTGCCTACACTTGCCTCTGTTTATGTGACATGTTATTAATTGTATCAAGCCCAACAAAGACCCCTGGAAAAAAATTTTTTTCAATTCAGAACTTTTAAACCATGTAATTTGTTGGCCCAAAATCTTGTAAAAGCATTTAACTCCTTGGACATCATCCTCATAAAATGGTTCATATACATTATGTTAAAACTTTTTGCTTCTGAAAAAACAAAACAAAACATGGTCTGAAAGGATACATGCACCCCAATATTCATTGCAGCACTATTTACAATAGCAAGACATGGAAGCAACCTAAATGTCCACTGATAAAAGAATGGATAAAGAATATGTGGTACATATGTACAATGGAATATTACTCAGCCATTAAAAATAATGAAATAATGCCATTTGCAGCAACATGGATGGACCTAGAGATTGTCATACTGAGTGAAGTAAGTCAGAAAAAGAGAAATGTCATATGATATCCCTTACCTGCGGAATCTAGAAAGAAATGATATAAATGAACTTATTTACAAAACAGAAACAGGTTCACAGACTTAGAGAATGAACTTATGGTTACTTACTAGGGGGAAGGATCGGGGGAAGGGATGTTTAGGGAGTTTGGGATCAACATGTACACACTGCTATATTTAAAATGAATAACCAGCAAGGACCAACTGTATAGCACAGGGAACTCTGCTCAATGTTATGTGGCAGCCTGGATGGGAGGGGAGTTTGGGGGAGAATGGATACATGTATATGTATGGCTGAGTCCCTTTGCTGTGCACCTGAAACTATCACAACATTGTTAATCAGCTGTACTCCAGTATAAAATAAAAAGTTTTAAAAAAAGAAAACTTTCCTACCCACTTCCATGTGGTTTTCCTCTCCTTTGCCAGATGTGAAGTGGTTGCTCGGCCAGGTTTTAGGGTTTAAGAGGTAATTGTTCCATATATAGCAGTAAATTTAGTGTCTGTGGGAGGAGGTGAGTTCAGGATTTTCCTGTGTCTTCTTCATCTTGAACTGACACCAGTGTAAAGTTTTTAAATTACTAATTTTTTTTTT
This sequence comes from Lagenorhynchus albirostris, assembly GCF_949774975.1. Classification (NCBI taxonomy): domain Eukaryota; kingdom Metazoa; phylum Chordata; class Mammalia; order Artiodactyla; family Delphinidae; genus Lagenorhynchus; species Lagenorhynchus albirostris. The sequence continues at coordinate 59,105,479 of NC_083106.1, read as the reverse complement.
ACTCAGTATAGGCCTATTTAAATTTTTTGTCTTCTTGAGTAAATTTCAGTAATTTGTGCCTTTCAGTAATTTCTGGAGTGATTCTTTTTCCACCATAACTTTTTAAATTTGATGGCATATAGTTTTCATAGCATTCTCTCATAATCTCCTGTATTTCTTAAGATGGGTAGCGATATTCTCTCTGTAATTCCTGATTTTAGTAATTTGAGTCTTCTCTTTTATTTTTCTTGATCAATCTAGCTAAATTTTTGCCAATTTTATTGTTTTTTTTCAGGAACCAACTTTTGGTTTAGCTGATTTTTCTCTTCTCTATTAAATTTACTTCTGCTCAGTTTTTATCATTCCTTTCCCTCTGCTTACATTCATTTTAGTTTGTTCTTTTTCTTGTTTCTAAATACGGAAGATTAAGTTGTTGATTTAAGATCATTCTTTTTAAAGATTATTAACACACTTTATTTTTTAGAGAAGTTTTAGGTTCACAACAAAATTGAGTGGAAAATACAGAAAGTTTACCACCTATTCCCTCTTCTTCCCCCATCCTACCCACAAGTTCTGCCACCACCAAAAAAGTGTGATACATTGGTTACAATCAATGAACCAATACTGATACATCATTATCAGTCAAGGTTCATAGAAGACCTAAGACCATATCTATGGGTAAGATTTAATATTTTTAAGATATCAGTTTTCTACTAACTGACCTATAGGGTCAATATAATCCCAATCAAAATCCCAGCAGGCTTCTTTGTAGAAATTGACAAGCAAATTTGAAAATTCATGTGAAAATTCTGATACCCTAGAGTAACTAAAACAACTTGAATCAGAGGAATGAAATTGAAAGACTAATTCTACCTGATTCTAAAACAAATATTTTCTTTCAATATTTTACAAGTATTCCTCTACTCCTTCTTGCTTACATTGTTTTTAATGAGAAATCTGCTGTTTTTCTTCTCCCTGTGTCTCTACATGACACGTCTCTTTAACTCTGGCTGCTTCTGAGATTTTCTCTTATCTCACATTTTGAGCAATTTGATTATGCTATGCCTTGATTTCATTTTATTCTTGTACTTGCAATTTGTAGAGCTTATTGTATGTCTGTGTTTAAACTTTTCCTTAAATTTGGAAAATTTTTGTTCATTATTCTACAAGTCTTTTTTTCTGTCCTCCTCCCCCTTCTCTCTTTTGGGGACTCCACACATATATATTAGGTCACTTGAAGTTGCTCACAGCTCATATTTTTTAAACAGCTCTATCCAGTTATAATTTACATGCCAAAGAATTCAAGAAAGTATATAATTCAGTGGTTTTTAGTATGTATCTCTGTAAATTGATATGATAGTCTAAAAACATTGAGCTCTGATATTCTAAAAACATTGAGCTGTGTTTATTTTTTCTGTGTGCTTCATTTTGGATAGGTGGTTTTCTTCTGTTTTCAAGGTCACTAATTTTTTTTTCTTTTGCAAAATGTAATCCACAATAGTCTCATCTAGTGTATTTTTCATTTCAGACATAATAGTTTTCATATCTAGAAGTTTGATTTAGGAATTTTAAATATCCTCTATTGCTCTACTTAACTTTTTAAGCATATAATGATTTAAAACATATAATAAGTTATAATGATTATTTTAATAACCTTGTTTTCTATTTATAACATCAGTTCTGCATCAGTTTTAATTGGTTGTTTTTTTTCTTATCATTATTTGCCTTGTTTTTCTGATTATAAATTATAAAATTCAGCTTTTGGATGATGAATATTTTCACATTTTTGTAAATATTTTTCTGCTATTTTTCTGGGATTTAGTTAAGTATTAAGAACAATATAATCTTTTTATTTTTGTTTGTTTGTTTTTAAGGTTTTGTTTGGTGGGATCAGAAAAGCTTTTAACCTAGAGCTAGATTAACTTAGACAAAATCCTCATGTGGGCCATCCTCTACCCAGTGGCCCATTTATTATGAAGTTTTTCCATGCTGAGTGGTGGGAATAGGTATATTCATGGTCTTGAATGATCACAAGTATCATTTCTTCTAATATTTTAGGGTGATTCTTTCTCCACTCTTGGGTATTTTTTTCATATTCATGCCCTCATTAGTATTCAGCTAAATATTCCAGGGGGACTCTCTGCAGATCTCTGATATTTTCTGTATATGCATCTCTCTCATCCTTGGTACTCTTTCCTGCAAACTCTGTCTTATTCTCTTCAGACTCCCACCTCTGATATTCACATCAGGGATTCTTCCAAGTTCCATCTGAGTTCCTCCTTCCTGTATTGCTGCCTAGAAACTCTCTCAAAGCTTTAACTTGGAGGTAACCATAGCATGCACCCCATTTGTTTTCTTCCATCAAGGATCACTGTCCTTCATTACTTGATGGCCAGTGTCTTCAAAACCTTTAGCTTTTGTCCAGTATTTTGGTTGTTTCAGTCAGGAAGGTAATCAGGTCTCTTTTCTTCAGTTTTGGCCAGAGACAGAAGTGTCCTCTTCATTGATTTTTACTGGAGCTTTTACTTGAATAATACAAAATTCGACTACATGGTGAGAAGCATAAAAACAATTAATAAACCTCCAATTTTTCATAGTATTTTATTCACTTATCTATATCAGAATAAAATTATTTTTTACGTTTATAAAGAAACTATATTACTTTTGTTTAAAAAAAAAAACCTTATACTTTGAGTCAGTCTGACTCAGCCAGTCAGTCACAGCCTAAAAAATCATGACTAATATCAGTCTCACATTTAAAAAATTTTCATCAAAACTCATCAACTTCATTTTTCATGTTCCTCAGTAGTAGCTGTTAATGCTCTCTGACTACAAAAACAAATGATATGTATGCATGATGAAAAGCAAATTAGTATTTTCTACTCAGTCTGAAATAATATACACACTCTAGTCTATGCTGTTCAGTAGGCCCAACACCTACTGGTCACAGTTAGGTCTTTTAAAAATACTTTTATTCTAGTATTAAACATTTTGATTAGAACTTTTATGTCATGAGCTTTTCAATAACCTTTGTTTTTTAAAGAAATAAATGTAACATTAAACTCAGCAGTAGCTGGCCTAGATGCTAAAATGGTGATACAATATTTATATTAAGAAGTGTCCTTTATAATGCAATTCACTTTTTGAGCATTTGTCCATATATTAACATTGCTGGGTGACACTGAAGCCCTTTCCATACTTCATATTCAGCAATTTAAGCTTTGGCTCAATCTGTGTAGGCAGTGACTGGAAGGAATTTTCAGATGCTGATGGGTTGTTGGGAAGACAGGGACTTATAAAAGAAGAAAAGGATGGAAGCTAGGTCACTGTTCATTCTGTGTACTGAAGATTATGCTAAATCAAAAGAAGTTGCTATATGTCTGACCTCTACATAGAGACAGAGATAAACCTTAAAATTTTATTTTATTGTTGAAACCTGAAAATTAAAATCAAGAATGATAAAGGCAGGCCTAGACTAACATTCAAGAAAAAAATTCGTGTTTCTTAATCATCTTTGGTTATCTCTTGCAGTGCCATCAAATTTATATAACAGAGAGGTGCACAAAGGTCATTTGCTTAAATTTTAATTGGAGACTTATGAACATATCTCTAATTTTTTCATAGTATATATAAATGATGATTTAAAAATTGCTGAAATATGCTCTTTTTATTGAGCTAAAATTAAATGTTTCATTTCTAAAAGGGGCCAGAATATAGAAAAAATTTTGCTTTAAATAGTGATCAAGTATTAATAGATCATTTCATATTTAACACATAGAAATAAATTGCCTTTCTCTTAAACATGTTTTATGTTGATCAAAGTTTTGATGGTTGAACTGCATTTTATATTTAGGCCTTAACGTTGGGTATATTTAAAGTTAAAATAACTTTATTTATAACAGTTCCTTGAGTTTATTGAATAGTTCACACACTGATTCAATATTCCTTTGCTTTGGTACATGGGTGAGTGTTATTCTACAGTTGATCATTTATAAACTTGTTTTTTTGTATTTCCTGACAGTGTTTAGTAATTTTATCTGTAGAAGACTCATATACTACATACTAGATCTTAATTTCTCATTAAATCTCTTTATTAATTCAATGTAGGAATTTAAGAATTTCAGCATTAACTTGAGAGAGTTTATTATTTTAAAAAAGACACCTTAAAGAGGAAACAATTCCATATGTCTTTTGTCTTGTTTTCATTTCTTGTGTTTCTTTGATGCCATGAGCCAGTGCTGGCTCTCTGAGAGCCAGACACAAAATGAGAGTGACATGTTGAACACATGGATATCAAGGATGTGGTTACCTTAGCAACAGGAAACATATTAAAGCCTTCAGAACTTCCATTCCTACTCCTGGGACATTTCAGAGTTTCAGATACTGTAAATACTGGTGAATATGACGTCTATAAAAGACAGCACAAACATTAAAGTATTATAATGTAAAAATGACCCAAATTTTCTCACAGGACCAAGTTAGTGATTTATAATTCACTCCCTCCCTGAGAACAGTTTAGTGGTGGTCTAAGCCAAAGGAGGAACAACACTTCTAGACCTTATATTCTATAAAAGTAGAAGCTACATTAAGTTTCATGGATTTACACACATCCATAGAATTTGAAGTTCTTAGGTTTTGAAAGATTTGTTAGATTAACATTAATTTTAATTCCTTTTTGAGTGATAAAGTGCATTAAGATTCTGAATTACTATAGAAATGACATTGGGAGGATCCTCCATAGAGATTAGAGACTTTCAAAAATATAGTGAAAGTAGGTTTGCTCTTATAGATAATTGAGCTATGAGAATTTGATCTGTCACTGGAGAAGAAGGCCCTTCTGAAGTTTTGCCAAAATAAAAATAACATTTCTCTTTAGCAACCAAATGCTGTCTTCATCACTACTGGCTACCTCAAAAAAGTCCTGTTTGTGTTTTAATGCTAATAATGGGAAACATTCTAAATCAATCTATCGATTTTTTACCAAATTAATTTATTACTTTCTCTTAATGATATTCTTCTTTGTCATTATATCTGTGCTTTCCTCTAGTTGAAAAATCTAATAGTACTTTTCCATAGGGAAAATCTCTCTCTCTCTCATATTCTCTTTACCCCTTTCTATTTAGCTGATTGTATATTAAATTGTCCATGCTACTCACACACATGAAGTCAATTGACCCTTTTTCTCTGTGAAAAAGCATTTGGTTCTTAAATTTGTTAAACAGTGTGGTATGTTTGAACCCTTGATTTCTCATATTACTTGCATTTTAGCCAACCTCTTCATTGTTAGAAGACTCAATGATGAATCAGCTATGATCTAGCACTTTTTGACAAGTCTGTATGACAAATAACACCTAATATCTCAGACAAAGAGTTTACATGCTCACTTTCTATTCATCTAAACTTTTTGAGTTTGAACCTTAGAGAAGTTAAATCATCTTAAAGCAAAGGCCTAGGATCTATTATCCCAACTCACGTCATAAATCTCTTCACTGATTTATGACTTACTGTTATGTTATGCTATCAGGATTTATGGAAGATCAATACAAGAATCACCTACTTGAAATATGGTCTGTGTCTTTACAAAACTTAACTTCAAAATTTTAGCCACTGTTATATAAGAAATCATACAATAGATTTTTTTCTTAATTAACATTCAGAAATTTTCATCTCTGTCAATTTATTTGTGTATTTCTTTTGTCAGAAAATGACAGCTGAATAAATCAATATGTCTTTTAAAAAATTTTAGCACTCAGGAA